>NC_056726.1:1597999822-1598235932 GCF_019279795.1 Protopterus annectens | reverse complement strand
CCAGGTGCTAATGTGTCATAGACATGAACACCGCACCACATGTGGTTGTGGGTTGCCACCCATACCCATCTCCTCCTGTGGGTTGCTATCATCCCACACCCTCTTTGTATTGTATGTTCAGGCTATGCACCTGTGTGGGGCTTGTGGGCATGCAATGCAGTACTATGTGCCTTTGCACCCATCGCAGAAAAAGTCACACAGGTACACTGGCAGCCGTACACTTCACAGCTTGATGTCGGCACATCACATGTTGTACACACATAACACATCTCCTGTGGGACATGGTCGAATGTACGGGCATGTGCAGCAGTCACATGCCACTGCTACCCCTACATGACGGCTATGCAGGACATATGGCTGTACAGCTACTGTCACATGTACATGGGCAATGCCCCCCTACCTACATCACGTGGTACTGCCTGTGGGGTATGTGCGTCTACATCCATGCTATGGCCATAGATGACAGTTGTACATCGATATGTGCAACATACCTCATTGGGAGTTGTCATGTGCACATGTTCAATGTGTCAACGCATTGTTTGTGTCTGTCAGAGGGTCATTGTTGTGCATGGTTTACATGGCAGCCATAGCGTACTGTGTGTGATTCCAGGTACTTCATTGGGCTACCAGCATTGTACATTTTCACAGCACATTACAGCCATCACGTAGCCATCCTAGATGACAGTGGGAGGTGTTCTGCCATGTGCACATATGTCACACAGTACGAGGGTGAGTGACACACATTCTCAGGACAGGGTTCTGACTGCTGTGGATGTGTGTGATGTTGTCGACGTCCATGACTGTGCCAGATGGTGTCATCTGGATGTGTAACATTCACAACACACACCTACCTTCACATAGCAACACATCATCCACAACAATGGACATTCCTGCATGAACACTGTGTGCAGTATGTCTGTATGACCACTGCATGCACCACTGGTAGCCACCAGCATGGCTGCCAACAACAGCAGTGTGTATCCTGTGTGAACATGGGTTACACCATTCACAACACACCTGTGTCAGATGGCCCTGTTGTGGGTCACAGTGCAGTTCCACACATCATGTAACAGTATACATCGTGCACCAGTATGTTGCGGACATGTGAACGGCTGTGCAACTCAACATATGCACACATGACACATCACCTGGTACACCGTGTCTGTCTTACCACCTGCTATTGTGACCACCCTGTGATGACATTGTACAGGCCACATGGACTGGGACATGTGATGGCTGACAGGTGTATTCACCCTCCGGTGTGTGTCTAGCCAGGTGTACAGTAGGCAGTGGTCTGCACGCAGGGATACTGTACATTGGCCTACTCTGTCACTGGGACTGTTAACTATGGTCATACTGTACTTATGCAGGCATGTGGTATTTGTCCAGTATGACAGTCGTGGTCAACCACACTACTGTGCCTAGGGTGTGGGGCCCACATGTACATCTTCACATGCTATGCTGCCTGTGCAGCGGTGTCACATGTCTGTCTCCGGCACGGCTGTCACAGGCAGGCACGGCATGCAGTGATGTGTGACAATGCTTGCACCCTCCACTGTGCTGTACACAAGCACTGCACACACAGTAAGGCATGCATGACATTTATCTGCTGTGCCTGGGACCTGCCTCCATGCCCTACACAGCACACACGCCAGTCCATATTGTACACAGATCATACCTCCCAGGCACATACCTGGACTGCAACACACACACGGGTGAGTGGATCCCACATCACACAGTGATTTATACACATACTGTATATTCCCGAGAAAAAATGCATCACAGGTACTCCATGTTCAGATACCCATGTTTGTGACCACTACACACATTGTGATACGCGACGGAGAGTACACTGTACACTACAGGTTACATGCTGGCTGTGTTGTCATACTGTACATTGCACCTCGGACAGTTGCTACTGCCATGTGCTGACAGCAACACGCACTTCCCTAGTATGGACTCCCATGTACCCACACATGCTTGGCCATGCACTACACATAGCTGGGTGACACATTACACAACACATACCATACCTACACTACCCTCGGCATGCACCATACCTCCATGTGTCTGTGTGCTATACCTACGGACATCCCCCCTCTGTTTGCTGAACATCTATGCTTCGCGGCCCTGCTAGCCACACCCTAGACACACACCCATCACAGCATACATGGTACATGTGCTCAACGGCCGCTACTACCGACGTCTGCTGACGGGGGTAGTTAATGGCATGGCACCCCGGCAGCTGGACAGTATACGTGACTATGCTGACACATATCACAGTGCACTTCCGCTACATGTACGCACTGGTAGGGACCATGCTATTCCACACAGAGACATGGTTGTACTGGCCTTTTCACAGACGCCACAGTGGTATTCCTGTTCCATGCACATGTGCTGTATGGGCACATGTGCAGGCTGTTGCACGGTAGTTATGTTCAAATGTGTGTGGTGCATCACTTGACAGTCATGGTGGGTCCTCATGGTCCATCACATGCTCCACAACTAGCTACCTACACATGACTGCCATACATTGCAGTGTGGGCCCTCACGCAGTGTGGTGGTATGTCTGTGTTGTTTGGCTACATCCACATTCAATGTAGCATGTAACAGTCATCCAGGCATTGCCAACACAGATTGCCAACACAGATGTTGCTGGCTTCATGCCTGTCAATGGGGTACCTACCAACAATACATACTCTCACTCACTACAGGTTTCCAATCCATAGATGGACATCGCATTGCCCCTGTGGACACATACATAGTACTGCCATGCACACGTTATGTCCTAGGACACTGTCCCAATGTCACCTCCAATCTCCGTAGCTGTTATATCCCGCCAACCTGGTTGTTATGTGTCTCTGCAGCAGCCCACTGAATTGACTGCTAGCACATTCATGGACGTTGTGTACCTTGACCACCACACTACCGCATCTATCACACTACACATGGGTGGTACTGCATTGCATGTGTGGGACTGCATTTGTACACCCATGACTGGGCCATTCAGTATGGCATTGGGCCACATCCTCACATCCATGCTTCACACACTCATTGACGACCTCCATGCCTTTACTGGCACCCTTGTTGGGCTTCTGTGCGCCACAGCACACCACATCCACATGCTGGCCACCTGTCATACCATTGCATGGGTGGTTGGTGTGGTACAGAGGGTAACAGATCAGACATTATCCCCTCATTGCCCTTCACCACCATTCCACATTCTGGTATTGCCAATGTACACATCCACCATCACATCATACCCTGTGTCTCAGGATGTTAGGCCATGTGACTCCTGGACAGGTCACACAGTGGTGCAAGCATATCATGCTACCTACAACATGTCAGGTACATGTGGCATTACACAGTCCTCAGTCATGTGGCCCCTCATGTTCACTATTTGCTTACATACACAACATGCTGTCACGGAGTACTGTCCATGCCTACATATCCCACATCTACATACCTGGCAGCATTCTAGCTCCACCTGCTCATACTGCTAACAACCATACAGGTGTCGGTGTGGCAGATATATCGTGTAGATGTCATTAAGGCCAGATACATCACACATAGTGCATACACATCACCTTTGCATAGCGACAGTCATGCACTGGGTATCACATGGATACTGTCCCTATACATGCATATCACATTGTACATGGTTGCTGTGCACACATGCCCCACATGGTGCTGTGGTTGCCATATTCCACTGTGGCGTGGGTACACATCTGCAGGGCCACACATATCTGGACTATATGTCTTGCTGGTACATTGGGTGCCCTTGTACCTGTGCCATACACACATGTACACACGGGCAGTGTTACAATAACACATTCGTGGTGTACCTTCCACAACGGCTACAACTTTACATGTCATGTATAGTCATGCCGTGATGTATACCA
This sequence comes from Protopterus annectens, assembly GCF_019279795.1. Classification (NCBI taxonomy): domain Eukaryota; kingdom Metazoa; phylum Chordata; order Ceratodontiformes; family Protopteridae; genus Protopterus; species Protopterus annectens. The sequence continues at coordinate 1,598,232,030 of NC_056726.1, read as the reverse complement.
GGCTCAGACAGTTTACATATGCAGATGACTGACGGGGAACACATCTGTATTCACCTGCATACCACTTACACAGGGATGTCATCTACTCTGCCATGGGCCATGTTCTCCGCATTACTGATGCATGTAGTACTCCTACATGTTGTTTGCAGTGGGCAGGGTGAATGGAGCACTCCTGCATATGTGCACACATGCCACATTGCTCAGCCTGGGCGTCTGTGTGACCTCCGCAGACTGGACACACACCATGCTGTGGGACATAGGTCCTGTGCACATCCCACAGGGACACACTGTGACACTGGTCATGTGATAGCTCCCTTGCTGATAGGGTGACACATACACATGGTACCACCACAGCACCAGTACTGTGTAGACATGCAGTTGACATCCACCTCTGCTGTTCAGTGGACACTACCATGGGGGGATGACACTACTGTGTACATTGCACATGTGATTGCACATGTGTTTACACACGGACATGCCGGACGTCATTGTTGCACACATTGCACCTGCTACAGATCATTTGGACATGGTTACTTGCTGTTCCTTCCATTTCTGGTGGCTATTCTACTACTACTCTGTCCCATATGTGCAGGCCATACATATCCTGTTTATGTACATAACACTAGGCCATACCTCCATCATGCATGCTATGCCTGTGATACTGTGTATGATTTCTGAACATATCCATCATGACAGCTTTACATTACACATACTTGACATAGTCACCCGTACTGCGAGGCATACGCACGCCGGCGCACATTCCGTATGACATCGACGGTATATGCCCATACACATGTGTGCTGTGACACTATACATACATGTCCTATCCCCTGCTGTGGCACTTCATTGTTGGACATCCACTGCCAGCATCGGGCGGTGGTGGCATTGTTCTGTGTTTTAAATCCCTATGGCAGCCCTTGAGTTATCCCGGCTGTGTACATGATGTCCCACTGCTGTGCACACGTTGTCCACAGTCGTTGGTATGCTCCGCGGATTAGCACTACATAACCACCTTTCACCACTCTGTGCTTTATGGACAGGTATCTTTACTTACAAACACCGTTCACATACAGTGCAGATTCGTCATACATATCATGCGTTATACACCAGTACCTCTCGTGGGTTCGACATACCTTTCCTGTGTTGTTTTCCATATTCCGCTGGAATCTCGCTGGTTACAACAAAACAGTTTGTTTCACAATAAAGTGTTTGTTCGGTATGAACATACAGTTTGAATATCCTGGGAGTCTTCCTTATATCCGTCGTCACCTGCGGCATGTGGGTTCATCACGGCAATAGCTGTTCCTCGGTGTGTACTTATGCGCATATCACCTATGCATCTCCTCCATTCGTACGGTACGTGTCGGAACTAGGGCATGGTTCATTCCTCGTCTGGCCGTTGCTTCTTTGCACTACCTTTGTGGGGATGGTACGTATTGTGTTATGTTATGTGTGACTGCAGCCGCTATGTGTGGCGTCAGGTACATTTCGCTGTGGTGTTAGCCGTGGATTGTGTGTCTTGAGTATGGTATTATGTTCGACATGTGGGTGTCCGTGTCCTGGCGGCGTCTGTCGTTGGCGTTGTGCATTCGGATGTGTAACATAGCTCTTGTATTCATGTACACAATGGATGCAGGTATGCGTCTGCTGCTGATACTGTTTTCCACGCGAGATGTTGCGGGTATGCCGCTGTCATTGACTGCCTGTATGTTTTTGCTGCTATTTCGGCTTGTATCCCTTTGATTTGTGCGATGGGGTATATCGGCGGCTGTGGGTGACGGGTACGGGTTGTGGCCCTTGCATTTATACATACACGGTATGCTTGTGTGTGTGCTCCATCCCTGCTTGGGGAGCTGCAGGTTACCTGTCTGTTGTTCTAGGAGTGTTGGTTTTGTTGATGTCGTCTGGTGTCGGTATCGCCTGCATGTGTGCTTTCTGCATGTATTCCTCCGTCACATCGGTAGTATATCTGCGGTTGTTCGTACGTGCCGACTATCCCTTGGCATTTTGTCACGGATGGTTACGGTCATTGTGGTCCTGTACTTGGGACGGCCTGTATGCTACCGGTTGCCACCTATTTGGGTGGCGATTGCTTGTTTAACACTCGTGGAACACACAGCGGTATTTACGGGACGGTACGTGTCCACGATCGGTGCCAGGGGAGCACATGCGTATTTCCGCGGTACATGACTGATGCTGTGTAAAGTTGCCGACGTATCGTGTTGACATTACCATATCGGCGCCATACATACGGTCATGGTTTGTACATGCGTCCTTTGCATCTCATGTTGGCTTTACTCCTGTGGTACATTCTGGGACATTTCCGCTTTGCATCGTTTTACGTCGCCACACGCCTAGCCAGTGAGGAGCTCTCTGTACTACTTTGTGGGTACTGCTGTACATACGCCTGTGGTTCCTATACTGTATGCCTACACATGTTATTCCACTCCGCCTGTCACATGTCACCTACATACACATTTTACAATGGCACACACATTACACCCGCACAGCGGAACACACGACACCCTCACCTCACACATACACATACTGCCACTTTCGCAGGGACGGCTGCACACAGTACCTACGTTGACCGCATCGCCGGCGGCGGTGTCTACCTCCACCCTCATATCCTTAGAATATTCCCCGCACATGTCCTGTTACTGTACTGTGGTCTGGCGATCGTCCCAACTCGCGAATATGCATTTCTGTAGGTTGACCTTTCCATGGGTGGCGTTCCCTGCTCTGTCCACCCTCCCGGATAGTCGGGTTGTCGTTCACTATGTTTACTATGTAGAGATTTCGCGTCTTACTTCTCTGTCACCTTGCATCCCTGTGATTCCCTGTTGAACCTGTTGTACTTTATATCTGTGTATGTGTACATATATTTCTACGTGTGTAATGATATCTATCTCCATATCTGTGTATGCACATATGTAGACACCTTGCGCCGAATGTGGCAGCATACGGCTACACCGTCTGCTGTCGGACCCGCGTGCAGTTGAGGTGTTGGCGTTCCATGCTCCGCTGGCTGTTGGGTGTGCAGTGTTTGGGTGCTACCTATGTTGGAGTCACACATGGGACTGCACATACAGTACACATTATGGGCGGCCATGTTTGTGTGCCGTCCATTTCACTGTGTGTGTAGGTAGGGAAGTGTCAGTCCATGGGGCCTACGCTGTCAGAGTATGTGCTATACGTTCCCTCTTTGCTAAGGCATAGGCATATTGGGTACGCCTCCGTCTGCCTACTGGGGCTGGCACAGTGTGTTCATGGCGCTGAACGCCCTGTGCGTGTGCTTGCCTTGGCAGTTGTGGCGGGCTTGGTGGCCCTACACCATTATGTCCCTGCAGCAGCTGTTTCCGCACGATCATATTATGTAGCATGGCACATACTATGAATATGTGGGCACATGTGCCTGGAGAGTACTGCAAGGCTCCACCGGATGTATCTAAGCACCGGAACCGTGATTTCAACATCCCAAACACACGCTCTATGATTATTCTGGTTTGTGCGTGTGCCTCATTATGGCGTTCTTGCATGTGTGTGTGTGCATTTCTGATGGGTGTCATCATCCACGGCTCCAGTGCGTAGCCAGCATCCCCCACAAGGTGACCTTGTATGATGTCCCCCCTGGCGAATACCTGATACAGCTGTGAGGCATGCCAGATATGGGAGTCGTGGTAGCTTCCAGGGCTGCCAGCACACACATCCATGATAATGCCCTGTGCATTGCACATGACCTGGCAATTGATGGAGGGGAATCCCTTGCGGTTTATGTAGCATCTACCCTGCTCCCCGGGTGGTGACTTGATTTCTATGTGCGTACAGTCTATCGCACCCAGTACCTCCGGGTATTGTGCCACACGGTGGAAGTGGCGCATATTGCTAGCCAACTCCTCCTGAGATCTGGGGAAGGATATATACTCATGGGCATGTCGTAACATGGAATCCAGAAACTGGTGTAGTACCCTGGATGCTGATGCCTGTGAGATGCCCATTATATCCCCGGTTGGCCTTTGAAAGGTACCTGTTGCCAGTATTCGCAAGCTTACACATACCTTTGTGTCCACTGGGATGGGCCCTCTGTTGTCTCTTGTTCTCAGGCGTGGCCAGCACAGCTCCACTATTTGCTGTAACGTGTCCCTGTCCACCCTGTAACGCCTACTATTTCCAGGTCTTGCAGCCCCTGGTAGGTCGCCTTGGTCTGAACACTCTCCTTCTCCTCTGAGGCCTACGGTAGTTGTCGGCACCCTCCTCCGCAACTCCGTCTGTCTCTAACACATACCGATGCATCACGGCCACGGCAGCACCCAACATATACATTTTAAAAGTTCCCCGTGTGTTTACACCCTAAAGTGCGGCATTTGGGAATACGCGCTGTGTGTTGTGTGCATTCACACTTTATAGTGTTGTGCTCTACACCCGGTGATGTCATTGGGTGTGTCTGTGCTGTTATCTTCCGTGTTTTACCGTTGGCACTGCAACGCTGTTGCCTTTCTGTTATATTACACTTGCCTGCATTGGTTTAGCTTTACACCTTAATTTACTGTTTGTGCAGGTTGCACCTACTATTTCCTGGAGTGCATCCTGCAGGCACATGGCATCTCATGCATTTTGTCTGCCGCCGCCGTTATGCTACCTCTCTACTTGGCTGTGCTGTTTCGGTTCTTCGCTCTTTGCAATTCTGCTACATCCCCTACTTTCTTTGCATTCATATGCCTCCCTTTCCTGTTTTGCGGATTCTGCATGCAGAGTTGTCAGCTGCCGATTGCCCTTCGTGGGTTGATTGGTGTTGATTGCTCATTACGACTCCAATTACACTGCTTCCGCGATTTCCTCATATTCTCCGCATCACCTTCCTGTATCCGTGGTTGTTGACGGGCCGCCACATGACTGGGTTGGGGAACGAGTCATCCTCGTACACATGCATCTGTGCGCTGCTCTGTACTCTCAGCGCATCTATTTCCTCACACGCCGGTGCTGATGCTGTGATGTGCATTGTACAGCCCCTGTTTGCTGGGCTCCAATGTGCTTCCTCCTACAGTGGCACACCCTCTGCGATTGACATGTATTCCCTCTAGGCCACCTCAGTGTATTATCGCGCCGCTTGATGCAGCCTTACGCCAGCGGGGTTTTGCGATTCAGTATCATCTGCCTCATTTGCATGGCATTGACTACTAATACATGGTTACGGTGTCGGACACCGCCGCCACCCTTGGCAACCCTTGCGCTGTGGTTGTGGCTTTCCATGCATACTATGGTGTATTGTGGCTGTGATGCTGATGTGTCTTATACTGCTCTTTATGACATTGTCATATTAATTCATTGTTCCGCACCTTCCGCGGACATGTCCTGGGGTTCTGCTTTGGTTTTTGCGCATACCATTTATGTCGTTATTTACATTTTCTGCATGTTTTCTTTGACATTCTCGGTGTCTTTCCCCATTGGCATGTTGCACCAGTATGAAACCTGACGCTGGCAGACTTCCCTTACTCCTATGTCATCTTTGGATGACTGTAAACCGTTTTTTTTGGTTTACATTGCCGTGCCGTTATGCTACGCCTGCGCCACTTAGTGGATCGCTATTTGCCTTCATTTGCATGGTGCAACACCGCACATGGGGTGTTTAACATACCTACGCCGGAGGCGGCGCAACTCAGGCATACGCCGGTGGTGCACGTGGGATTGGTTCGTACCTGAATCGCTCGGCGGCCATGTCTGGTGTTGTGGTGCCTACGCCATGCGTGCGCCTGGCGCAAGGTTCATGAATCCCGGGGAATAAATATTTTAATGCAATTATTTCAGTATATTTAATACTTGAGGATTTAAAAAAACATGATGTATATACTAAAGAATGTTATGTACATATTAGTCTATTAGCTGTATGAATACAATATTAAATTTTCCTTTAACTGGGGTAACCATTAAGATTCCAACTTAAAATCAGTGATAATATTACAACTTGACAAATTACTTTTGAACTTATTACATTGTATCCTGTACAGTATGTATTTACACAGACTGTTTGCTATTCATGCATTTCAATCTAGTAGCTATCCTGGACCCACTTTTTTTAAAACATGTTTTTTCACACATATTCATTACTAGACATTAATTTCATTTGTACTAAATTATTTTGTATTTGTACATACAAAGACTGTAAAGTACACTTAGTCCAATTTTACAAATTTACTAACATTAACATCAAGCAAAATTTTGGAAAATTCTTATGTTTCTTTAGAGGTATCTAGTGAAATTGCCACCAGAGGCAACTATGCTTTTTGCATACCAACATTGTCTTGCCAAAAAAACATATTAAAAATAGTGACCATTCTTGCTCAGTTTTTACATATCTTTACTCTCTCTTGTATAGCTTTAATAAAGCAATTTTAAGTCAGCTCTTGTATAGCTTTATAGTTTAACAGGTTGTAAATACAATTTAATATTAAACAATACAGTAATAACTAGAATGATAGCTATTAGCAACTTGTAAAATATCTTATCCTGTCAGGTTTAATCTGTTTACCAATATTTTTAATGCACTAATACCTGTTTTTCCCTCCCTCCTGAAAGTATTGTCAAGAAGGAATGAGATACTTTTTTCCTGTAGCTTTATTTCAGACCCTTTTGCAACATATACTGCTCACACAGTCAGTGTAAAACTGAGAAAGTACCCCTCCCCCTGTAGTATTGCACTATTGTTTATTTGCTTTATAATGTATGTCAGCCCAACACTTTGGTTATACATTTGCTTTATTAGGTTATTAACTGTAGACCTTTGTCTGATTTGATCATCCTTTCTGTTGCCTTTGCTGTCTACTTCTACTAGTAGTTATTTGTACCCCCCTGTATACTTTATTTGAACTGTATATATATTATAACTCATCTGTTGGCTATACTTGATGTAACTAATGTTTTTTATTTTTATCAGTGACATATATGTACAATTGTGATCTTTTATAATTACCAAATAGTGTTGCATGTAAACATTTTAACAATTATCTTTTAATAACAATAGGTTTTTAGAAAAACTCAAGCCACTTGTCTGGCAGTCTTGTTTCTTATCTTATCTGCTCAACATTTCCTGTAACTATTCATGCAGTCTAGGAAGGTCTGAGCTCACATTTCAGTTAACCATTTTAGCATTTTTCCTTTAATCATCTGTTAGTAAAATGCAGTTATAAAACACTTAGTATTATATTTGTGATTTGCATAGCTATGCAAACTAAACATTATTTTACAATTAGCTTACATATTTTTTAACTTTTGATTTCAGTATTTTTTTATTTATTTAACTGCTCTGTTATTCATTTTACAAAGTCTGTTTGACTAACACCATCTGCGATTTATTTATTTTTAAAATTCAGAACTTTAACTGTTTGGTGTGGTGTTACTATACAATTATAAAAAATGTAAAAAATAAATATATATTAGCTTAACAAGCACGTTTATAGTTACATTATTCATATTTGCTGTTGTCTGCCTGTTATTCTTGTGCATTGTATAAAAAGAAAATACATGCATGCCAGTCTTGTGACTTTAAATCTTTATACAAGCATGTCAGTGTTGTAACTGTAAATCTTTACTCTTAACTATTTTTATTACATTTTTATATACTAGAACTGTTTTGTTTACCTCTTGACTATGCTATGAGAATGGCAGTCATACACTTTACTTTACTGTAGTACTGATAAATATCTTGCTTTAATTGAATGGAAGTTTTCAAACATTTGAGAATGATTTGTATTTTACCATCCTACCATGTATGCTTAACCATTTTCAAAACACAAACTTATTAAAAATATATATCTCTTTTGTACAGATCAGCTGTAGTTTCTGCTCTTTTTCCCAATGTATGTAGGAAGTCAGTCTCTGTCAGTTTAGCTAATCTATTTTCTTCATCTTGTAACTGCTGTTGAAGAGTTTCTTCATGGTCTGCCTGATATGTCTCAGGAACCTGTTCTGCTGAATCTGAAACTCCTATGCACTTTTGAAAAAATGTTTGTATAATTTGTCTAAACTTCCTGAACTCATTGTGTCTGTCTCTTAAAGTTTATTACATTCTTTTGTAACAAAATATACTAGAGGTCCTGTCAGTAACTGATTTGACTCACATGTGGTGACAGGACATAACTCCCATCTGAATATAATGGAAACACTTTAGCCTTAGTTAATTCTGTATCATGAACAGATCTGTCTTCACAGTCTATTGTGTTAGCAATATCATGCAATACTTTTTATGGCATAATACACAAAATGCAGTTTTTATTGAATAACACAATAAACATTTGGCATACCCCACATGGTTTTCTTTGAGATACCAGTCAAATATTGTAATACATTTGCATAATGCCTTACTATCAACCTGCCCTACTAATGTTTTACATTTACTAATGTGTTGTGTATACCAACATTGCAATTTACTAAAGCTTGGTTTACATTTGCTTGAATTATGTCTGAAAATATCCATACTGTCTAATAACATCCAAAGTGTCTAATAGCATCCATACTAAAAAATGTGATGCAGAAAAAGTCTTACCAGTTAGCAAGAAAACAGGTGATCAGGCTGTTGTTGCTGATGGTTAAAATTTTTTTAAAGTCACTTGAGAAGCTGGGGAAACATAACAGGCATTGGACTGCTGTGAAAGTAGATATCCACCTTTTCTTGAAGAATTAATGGCACTGCACTTTCCTAGGTTCATAGGTTCATAGGTTTATACTAGGCTATCTGCCCTAAGGCATTTATAAGCCTAGCCCAGAGTTTTTGTGGCTTACACCACCCCTTATGTTAAAAAAAACTGTGCCCATTAGTTTGTTGTGCCTCTGTCCAGCAGTGACACAGAGATGATTCCTGGGGTAAACCTACGATCTCCCATCCACCGGTCACGATTTCTCTTGAACAGAGCCAGTGAGGTGCTCTGCCTCACATGGACTGGGATTTTATTCCACAACATAGGGAGTCTCTGGGTGACAAATCTATCCCACCAGCATGTCCTATTTATATCCGTGCTAAGGTTTAAGTCGCTTGCTCTAGTGGATCTGGTAGATTTGGATTTTTTGAGATGGAGCATGTCCATTAATTCCTGGTTGGACATGGCCTTGTATGTCAGGCACAGGTCACCTCTGAGCAGACGGTATGTGACTGAATAGAGCTGGAGTTTCTTCAGTCTGGCAGCATATGACAGATTTTGGAGTCCCTTTATCCTTTTGGTGAGGAACTTTTGGGGATTCTCCAATTGCTGCAGGTGTCGGGTGAGATACATCCCGAATGGGGCATTGTACTCGATCATTGGTCTGATAAGTGAAGAGTACAGGGGAACAATGACCTCACTTGATCTGGATGTGAATCCCTTCATGATCAGGTGGGCAATGTAGAAGGTTTTTCTAATCACTTTAGCAATGTGAGTGTCAAAAGAAAGGCCACTGTCAACCTGGGTCCCCAGGTCCCTGATAACCTCTTCTGTGCTTAGTGGATTGCCACCTATATGGTAGCTTGGGGTTACCTTGTTTTTCCCGAAGGGTATGACTATACATTTTTTGGCATTTAACTTCAGGCCATGGCTCTGGCACCAGCTATCAGTTTCCGTGAGACCCCTCTGAAGGATATCTGTGTCCGATGTACTTTCCACTATGGCTCCCAGTTTGCAGTCATCTGCAAACTTTGTCAGCCATAGTCCTCCTATGTTAGCCTATACTTCTGAGAAGTAGATACCGAGCAACAGGGGGCCAAGGACTGAGCCCTGTGGGACACCAATTGTGACCGGCTTGGAGTCTGACATGGCGCCAGCTACTCTAACCCTGTGGGTTCTGTCCTTTAGCCAATTTGCAACCCATCTTGTGACATATGGGTTTACATTTAAGCTGGTAAGTTTCTCTATAATACCCGAGTGGGGTATTGTGTCGAAAGCTTTTGCAAGGTCAAGGTAGGCTGTATGGACTGCCTTTCCCTCATCAATGGCCTTGGTGACTGTTTCGAAGAAGTCGACCAAGTTCAAAAGGCATGATCTGTCCTTGACAAAGCCAAACTGGGCCGGGTCCAATGTCTGCAAGTCCCCTATGTCTTTGTTTATGAGTTCCATTATGATCCTCTCCATAGCTTTGCAGACCAGGCTTGTTAAGCTTATGGGGCGGTAATTACCAGGGTCCATAGAGGCACCGCTTTGTGGAGTGGGACCACAGTTGCCGTACACCACTCCTTGGGCACGTATCCTGTGGTAAGGCTAAGATTAAACAGCTGCCTTATGTGCGGGTTTAGTTCCTCATTGAGTTCGTGTAGCACACAGCTGGGGACACCATCCGGTCCCATTGATGCTGTGTTTTTAGCTTTAGAGAGAGCAGCTTTCACCTGCGCATTGGAGATGTCTGGGAGGCTGCACTCCACTGGGATAGTTATCTCTCTTTTTGGGGGGGAGAGGGGGGTGAAGTTTGCACTGAACCTGTCTGCCAGTATGTTGGCAATGTCTGTGGGTTCAGTGATTTTTGTATCATTTTGGACTAATTCTGAGCATATCTGGGAGTTTCCACCCAGGTTTCTAACATAGTTGAAGAAGGCCTTATGATTGTCTTTTGAATCTATGGCAATTTTTCTCTCAAAGTTGGCCTTGGATGATTTTATGAGTGCTCGTATTTTTTTACTAATAATGATCAAAGGTGTCTTCTCTTTTATGGATTTTGCTCTGTCATATAACAGCTTTCTCCTCTTATTGTAAAGTTTGTTTATGGCTGGGGTCCACCAGACTGGATGTTTGCCCTTGGTGGAAAGAGTCTTGGTTTTATTAGGGATTGCCTGATCCATGAAGTCCTGGAGGTGTTCGTAGAAGGCATTTGTAAGGGCTTCCGCAGCTTGGGTTGTGGTTTCCACTGGCTCGGGGGCCTTGAAGGATACCACACCAGTCTTGAGTAGTATGAAGTTTGCTTTAGAGAAGTTCTTCACTGTGGTCTTTTTTGTTTGGGGTGGGGGGCGGGATGTGGATATCCAGTGAGATTAGTTTATGATCTGATCTCACCAATGAGGGATATACTTCGTGTGGAGCATTTTGTCCCCATGTTTGTGATGATGAGATCTAGTATATTTTCTCCTCTTGTGGGAATGGTGACTAGTTGTTCCATGGCATTTGAATTTATGAACTCCAGGAACCTTTGGGCTAGAAAGTTTGGGCTTGAGTAATGTTCCCAGTCTATATTCGGGTAGTTGAAGTCACCCAATATAATGGTGTTTGGTGATACTTTTATACCCTCCAGTGTCTTCAGGAAGGCTGTGTGGGGTTCCTGAGTTTGAGAGGGTGGCCTGTAGCATGCTACAAATTGTAGAGCAGTTTTGCCTATGGTTAATTGCACCTGGATGGTTTCCGATGCTTCGTGCATTGCCACCAACCTAGAGGTGTGGGTATCCTTGATGAATATGGATACACCCCCTCCTTTTGTGGTGTGGTCCAGGTTTTGGGGCCGGAACGCATGATATGAGGTAAAACCTGATAGTGCCGGGGTGCTCTCAGGAGCCTTGAACCAGGTTTTAGTCACAGCACAGACATCGATGTTCTCCATACTGAGAAGGGCCTCGAGTGTGTGCATTTTGAGATTTAGACTTCTGGCATTGAGCAGCATTACCCTTAGTTTCTTCCCATTTTTGTTTTCTAGGGTGGTAGGTTTAGAATTTGAGCCTTTCCTAAAAAGGCACTATGGGGTGGCAAGAGCCTTAGCCAATATCCGGAATCCCAGGGTGACAGGTGCAAGCCGCCCTCATGAAGCAGCGTGGCTTGTCAAGCATGTCATCCCAGGCAGACAGACACTGGATCCCCTTTGAATGACACCAGAAATTAAGCCAATTGTTAAAGCTGATCATCTTGTCTCTATGTTGTGGCATCATTCTTGGTGAAGGAAGGATGCTGCTCAGGGTCAGGGTCATACCTGCCTGGGCTACATAATCAGAGAGCTCCTCTATGTCTCATTTCATGTAGTCCAGGGAGGTACGTCTCAGGTCATTCACACCAGCATGGACAATGACTGTGTCATATTTGTACTTGCTCTGGAGTGACCTGAACTAGTCTCACTGGATTTAGATGTCTGAAAAAACTTTACTGCTTCAAGCTGCATAAACTGGAATACTTCTGTTTAGGATTTACAGATATGCACAACTGTTAGTTACTGCAATTTGACTGAAGTAACCCTCCGCAGGGCTTACTCTTCCCTCAGGGTTCGAATGCAGGTAGGTTCGCCATTGAAAAATTTATTTCAATTGTGCTAAAAGCATTTTGCCATTACTCTGATGCTTACTGTGATGGATTTGAAGTCTTCTTAAGACACTCAGTCTTGCTGGCTGGATTCTGCTGAAATCAAAGTCTGGTTATAGTTGCATTTACAGTCTGTTGCACTGAGAAACTTGCAGAATGTACACTGATGAGAGAATATACTTTGCAGCACCTGTCTTTAAGAGCAGTAATCAATAACTTTTATAATAAACCACACGTACTTCTGTTACACCCTGCCCAGCAAGCAACATAATGACAAACCTGACTAAGGATGAAGAAATGTATAACTCCAAAATAGATAGCAGCATTAGCCATGAATTAAGTGTATGAAATTAAAATTCTACCATTTAGGATAACCTTTGTTTATGTCAGGAATATGCAACATGCTTTAATTTTTTTGATCTGAAATGTAACCTACACTTTGCTAGTAATAATGTAAAATGTTCTCACGTGTTCACATCTTCAGAGAAATGTTGCTATAAATGCATGTAACATTAGAGGAGGATCTTTCAAATAACAACTGCTAGACCTTCTTTACCAATAGAAATGGACAAATTGTAGACATCATGCAATGTTATTTGAAAATAGGCATCACAACTGTTTAACAATTAATTATAAAGAAACATTGCATATCTTAACAACATTTCTATTAAAGTTAAAGTAATGCAATTGTAGCATTCAAACAGCAGTAACTTAAGTTGGTGAATCCCACCTTTCTTCCCTATGACTGTATAAGTGCCTTAGCCCCAGGTTGTGCTTATATAGTGCAGAATAACCACTGGGCATGGTGAATATGTAAATTCAGGTGTCAGCTCATTATTATTCATGAAACACACAATCTGGTTGAAGTGCTGGGCAGATAAACATGGTGTAAGTACCTACACAATGCTGTGCACATATCTTGTAAGTACAAGAGTGAGTTTTGAAAATGTGAGGCTTGCTAAGGCTTGCAAGTGTGACTCATTAGCAGTAGTTCACAAATAATTAAGTGTTTAACACTCCTACCACTTTGAGATAGACATACTTAGTGTAATGTATTCTCTGGTAAGGTTAAACCACAGAATAGTCTATGTTGAAGTAAAAATCTGGCATCCCCACTAACCCTGTAATGTTTAGTAACTGCACTATGACTAACTTCCTACTATTAAGTGATGACATGAAAAATTTTAACCACCCCCCCCCATAAACCCTGAGAACACTGCTGCCTACATGATACTGTTCACAGAAACCTTATACACTCACATTAATAGCTGAATAGAGACAGTTGTACCCACCAGGAAGAAGTACAAGGGCATCCAGAAAGTATTCTTTAGCTATGTGCACAACCTTAAAGGTAATACACAATTGTGTGTGGAACTCATTGTTAATGGAGCCACCCATATGGAGTCAGGAGATATAACAAACTTACTGGCTGACAAATTCAGATATAACTTTACCCCTCTCTACCCTTCAACCTCCCTCCAGGAAATATCATCAAATATAACTCCCTCTATGATCACTAGGGAACAAGTCTTCAATGCTGTCTCTAACACCAAGAACATTGCATCAATGGATGCAGACAATATTCCAAGGTGCCTTCTAAATAACATAAAACATGACCTGTCAGGCCGTCTGGAATTACTATTTAGCTGTAGCCTCCAAACAGGAGTCATGCTTCATGAATGAATAACAGCATCAGTGATCCCTCTGCACAAAGGCGGGCCATCTACAGACACTGACAACTACAGTTCCACAAGTCTCATATGCAAAACCATAAAAAGAATTATCATGAAAGTGATCAATAATTACATAGGAACCTCCAGACAATGGACCCAACCCAATTTGGTTTCATCAAGGGCATGTCATGCCTACTCAGCCTGGTAGACTTCTTTGAGAAAGTCACCAAATCAATGGATAATGGCAAAATGGTTCACACTGCCTACCTGGCCAAGACATTTGACAAAATACCCCATTCAGGCATTGTTGAGAAACTCAGGAGGTTAGGTATAAACCCTTATGTCACCTGATGGATAGTCGGCTGGTTTAGAGACAGAACCCAGGAAGATAAAACTGGTGAGTCCACCTCTACAAAGAGGCCAGTCAAATGTGAAACCTCCTCAGGAATTGGTCCTGGGACTACTCCTTTTTAGCATTTATTTCTCTGAAGTCAAGGTCAGTGACAAGGGCATCTGGCTGACAAAATTTGTAGATGATTGCAAAATAGGAGCAGTTATAGAATCCTCCAACAGCACAAATGTTCTCCAGGAAGGGCTGATATAGACAAATAACTGGTATCAAAGCCGTGGACTAAAACTAAATACCAAGAAATGCATAATAGTATCCTTCCATAAGTTTATAGGTTCATAGGATATTACTGGGGTATTTACCCAAAGGTCTTTACAAGCCCAGCTATGAAATCCAAATATAATATTAGATGAGAGATATCAGCTATGCCCAAGGGTTTTCAAGCAAGGACTACCATGTCCAGGAGAGAAGCTGGGGCAATCCCCAGCAAAATGTTATGGTTTCCCATCTAGTCATCCAAGTTGCACTTAAACTGAGTCATGGAGGTGTTGTTTGATATGGATTGGAAGCCTATTCCAGAGGAGTGGCAACTCTGACAGATGTATCTGTCTCTCCAGCAGGTCTTGTTTATGTTGTAGGCTAGATTGAGGTCTCTGGAACAGGTGACTCTAGTCTCATTTGATTATGTATATGCAGCATTTCCATTAGATTTGGGTCAGGCCCTGTAAACCAAACATAAGTCACCTCTGAGAAGTTTATATGCTACTGAATACAGTGACAGTGACTTCAGTCTGTCGAAGACATATGCTGGAGACCCTGAATTTTCCTAGAAATTTCTCAGGTCTCTCAAGTTGCTGCAGATGTCTGGTATGGTACATAGCAAAGGGAGCATTATAATCAATAATAGGCCTGATGAGGGATTAATAATAGGCCTGATAAGGGACAAGTACAGAGGAGTTATAACCTCTTCTGCTCTTGAGGTGATGCATTTGCTAATCAGGTGAGCAATGTAGAATACCTTCCTCACCACAGTAGACACATGGTAGTCATCATTGAGGTCACAGTCAATTTTTGTTCCCAGGTCTCTCACTACTGAATTGGTTCTTATGGTATTATCGTTTATTTTATAATCAGCAGGGACATTGTTTTTACTGAAGGGAATGATGATGCATGTTTTAGCATTTAGTTTAAGACATGGCTTTGGCACCAGTCATTGGTTGGTGTAAGCCCCTTTTGAAGTATGCTGACATCACTAGGGGATTCAGTGATAGCACTTAATTTGCAGCCATCTGCAAACTTGATTATCCACAGCCCCTTTGTTTTGGCCTGGACTTCTGCGAAGTATATGCCAAACAAGAGGGGGCCTTACACTGACCCTTGTGGGACCCCACTTGTTACAGATCTGCTGGTAGAGGTGAAGTCTCCCACTTTGACTGAATGTTTTTGATCTGTAAGCCAACTTGCAACCTACCTGGCAACATAGGGATTGATATTCAGCTGGATTAGTTTGTCAATGATACCTGAATGTGGGACAGGGTCAAAGGCCTTGGCCAAGTCAAGATAGGCCATGTGCATGGCTTTGTCCTCATCCATAGCACAGATCACATTCTCACAGAAGTCCACCAGGTTTAGCAGGCATGATCTGCCCTTGACAAAACCAAACTGGGATAGATCCAGGGTTTGGAAGTCACCTATGTCCTTATTTATGAGATCCAGGATAATTTATTCCATTTCTTACAGATGAGGCTGGTTCCCCATGTCTGTTGCCAAGCCGCCCTTGTGGAGGGGGATAACAGTTGCTGTTTTCCATTCAGTGGGGGCAAAGCCAATACTCAGGCTTTGGTTGAATAGAGTGCCTAATGGAGTAGCTAGTTCTTGTTTTAGAACATTAAGAATGCAGCCCAGAATGCCATCAGGTCCAATGGAGGCTGTGTTCTTAGCCTTGGAGAGAGCATTGATGACTTGCTGTTTCGAAATGTAGGGAGGAGGAGGAGATGATGAAGACAGACATGATTTGTGGTATGCCTGGGGGGACGGGGGTGGAATTCTCTCCAAAACTGTCTGCTAGCACATTTTCAATTTCCATAGGGTCAGTGTTTGTGATGCCATCTACATTTAGTTCAGCATACACGTGAGTCTTACCTTTTAGGTTGAGAATGTAGCTGAAGAACGTTTTATGGTTATCCTTGGCTATGGTTGCTAAATTGTTCTCATAGTTGCTCTTTGAAGATTTTATGACTTGTCTTATTTGCTTGTTTAGACTGAAGAGGGTGCTCTTCCAGTTCTGGGATCTCACTTTTGTATTTTAAGACAGCAGCTCCTTTCACTTATTGTATAATTTATTAATGCTAGACATCCACCAGGATGGGTTGCTTTTTCTTGAGGATCTTGATTTAATCCTATCCAGCATGGCTGTGTCTACACATTTGTGTAGATGTTTATACAGGACATCAGTGTATACCTTAGTATAGCCGTCAATACCATTTGTGGAAACTGGAGCTTTAAAGTCGATTATACCTTCCCTTAGGAGGGTATAGCTAGCTTTGGTGATGTTTTTAAGCCTGGCTTCTCCTTTGAGAGGTTTTGGTGCTATTGCTATTTCAAAATGATTGATTTGGTTTAACCAGTGTGGCCCCTACACTTGAGGCATTACACAAGTCACTCATATTAGTGAGGGCCACATCTAGAATATTGGAGCCCATTGTGGGGTGGTGCATTATTTGGTCCAGGGCATTTGAGTTAACAAAGTCCATGAACTTTTGTGTGAGTGAGTTTGGGTTTGTATAAGTTTCCGAATTAATGGAAAGATAGTTAAAGTCACCCATGACTAGGGTGTTAGGTTGTACCTTAATAGTCTCAAGTAGGTATAAATAAGCTGTGTGGACATCTTGGTTCATGGAATGGGACCTGTAACTGATGATGACCTGAAGGGGGGTCTTACCCATGATAATTTGGACTTGTAGTAGCTCCACAGAGTTTTCTTGTCTAACCAGTCTAGATGTGTAATTATCTTTAATGAAGATAGATACTCCACCTCCTTTGGTTCTCACACCTTCAATCTGCAGTGTGAAAGTGTGGAAGGCATTGTAGCCTTGCAAGGCTGTGGTACTTTCTGTGGCCTTGAGCCAGGTTTCTGTGCCTGCACAGATGTCAACATCTTCTAGGGAGAGGAGTGCTTCCAGAGAGTCCACTTTCTGATTTAAACTCCTAGCATTTAGCAGCATGACCTTTAGTTTCTTTGTGTTTGATATTTTCACGTCTGGAATTTTGCTGTTGTGACCTTGCCTTAGAAAGGCATTATCTGGGAGGCAAGTGCCTTAGCTAACAACCAGAAGCCTAGAGGAGACAGGTGAAGACCATCTCTGGCAAAGTAGTGTGTTCTGTCCACCATGTCATCCCAGGCTGACAGGAACTGGATCCCCATAGAATGACATCAGTAACTAAGCAAATTATTGAAGTCAATCATTTTCTGTGTATATTGTGGCATCATCCTAGGTGAGGGTAAGATGCTGCTCAAAGCTAGGGACATACCCGCCTGGGATACATATTCAGAGACCTCATTCATGTCTCTCTTCATATAGTCCAGAGAGGCAGATCTCAAGTAATTCAGACCAACATGAACTATGACAGAGTCATAATGGCACTTGTTGAGAGACCTGAGTGCATGCGTGATCCATTGAATAAACAAAACAAAACAAAAAAGAATGTGACCGGCATATACAAGCTTGTTGTTAAAAACACTGGTTTATTAAATGTTAATACACAAGGCACAGCAAGACACTATGACTAAGCGCTCTCACCTCAACAGGCATCATCAGAGTCATGTACTTTCATTCAAACATACCTTCAATACTATACACCACTTTCTCTTTTCCAGCACCTTCAGAAATTTAACCCTTTGCCATACCTAAGCATTTTTAATTCTGCTGATAATTTCACTTAGGTCAAGGAATACAGACATAAAAAAATGCACAAAATAAAAATAATGAAAAATGAGGGATAAAACTTCACAAAACTGTAATAATAACAAAGTTAAACATCAAATATATGCAATGTTGTGACTCAGTCTTACAGAACTAGCAAAATCACAATAAACAATATTTCTAAAAACAAAATTTCTAAAAATGATAATTCTATAATGCTTACATGCATGTCCATAATTTAACACAGTTTACTCTTTTGTTTTAACACACTGGATATAGAAATATATTCATTAATTCCAGGTTGCACATTGGCATTCAGTCTAAGTTGCCATTTAGTTTCTTTGATTTCTACGTCTAACTTGGGGTCACCCCCTCTATCTTCTCTGTAGGACCTATCAATTACAAAAAAAAAAAAATCTTTTGTAATTTGAATATACAATTGAGTGTAGGAAAAGTGAACCGGATGTTTTCTTGTTTTTAATGTCTCTGATGTGCTGAGCAATCCTGTCTCTTAACCGCCTAGTGGTTTTCCCACATAGAATGCCTGACAGGAAATGCACTTGGCCACATAGACCACCATCTCAATGTTACAATTTCACCTTCCAGGGCATTGTAGGTTCCTGTGAAAACCTGGAGTTTCTATGTATTGCCCATTGTTGATGTACTTATACCAGTTACAGGCCCCACATTTACTCATTCTTGAGTTATAATTTCCCTTTTTACTTCTGTCATCCAATTCCAACCATTCCTTAATGTTCCTACCTTTGCTGTATACCACTCTGGGCCTTTGCCCCAGCTTACCCCTAAGTTCAGCATCAAAAACATTCTCCCAAATAATGTTGAACTTGGGGATCAATTGGGGCATTAATTGATTGCAGGTTACAACAAATACCTCATCTTTTAAAGTAGTTCCCCAACAGTTGTTCACTAGGCTCCCTCCTGATCTCAATATGGGTGCAAATGTTGAAGTCCTATCTTTACTAACCTCATTATTTGTCTTATGCAACATTTTGATAGGGTACCCCCTAGTTTTAAACATGTTAATAAGGATGCTCATCTCTTGTTGGAACATCATGTCATCACTAATTCACCTTGAGATCCATATCATCTGCCCCCGAACCACATCTCTTTTTTGGTGGGCCGGATGACAACTATCAAACTGAAGAAGAGATCCACAATCTAGATATAGAATTGGAAAAAGTCAGGGAACCTTAATATCAACCATCTATAGGAAAGATACTTATTGCAACAATTTTCTTCAGTTTGATAGCTGTCACCAGGCTGGTCTGTATTCCTTGACCTAAGTGAAATTATCAACAGAACTGAAAATGCTTAGGTATGGCAATAGTTAAATTTCTGAAGGCACTGGAAAAGAAAAAGTGATGCATAGTATTTAAGGTGTGTTTGATGCCTGTTGAGGTGAAACTGCAACATCATAGTGTTTTGCTGTGCCTTGTGTATGAACATTTAATAAACCAGCATTTTTAGCACAACGCTCATACATGCTGGTCAAATTCTTTTTTGTTTTGTTTTGTTTATTCAAGTTTTTAGTTTTTAAAGTATTTTTGTTTGGTTCCTGGTTTGAATTCCCCGGACATGGCAGGAGCTAGAGCTGAATGGACCATCGAAATGCTGTTGAGGAAACTTACCTAACTTGGAAAAGAGTTGTCATTTAATTTAAAAGCTAACACTAATGGTGCAAGTGGAACTTTTAACATTTCAGATTCACAGGTGGAGTTATTAACATTACATAACCCAGTAAATGTGGAACAATTTTCTTCAGTTTGATAGTTGTCATCCGACCCACCAAAAAAGAAATCTGATTAAGTGGGCAGATGGTTCGGATCTCAAGGTTAATTAGTGATGACATGATGTTCCAACAAGAGATGAGCATCCTTATTGACATGTTTAAAACTAGGGGGTACCCTATCAAAATGTTGCATAAGATAAAGAATGAGGTTAATAAAGGTAGGACCTCAAAATTTGCACCCATATTGAAATCAAGAGGGAGCCTAGTGAACAACTGTAGGGGAACTACTTTGAAAGATGAGGTATTTGTTGTACCCTACAATCAGTTAATGCCCCAGTTGATCCCCAAGTTCAATGTTATTTGGGAGAATGTTTTTGATGCTGAGCTTAGGGGTAAGTTGGGGCAAAGGCCCAGAGTGGTATACAGCAAAGGTAGGAACATTAAGGAATGGTTGGAATTGGATGACAGAAGTACAAAGGGAAATTACAACTCATGAACGAGTAAATGAGTGGCATGAAACTGGTGTATGTACATCAACGATGTGCCATACGTAGAAATTGCATGTTTTCATAGGAACCCACAATGCCTCGGAAGGTGTAATTGTAACACTGAGATGGTGGTCTATGTGGCCACATGCATTTCCTGTCAGGCATTCTATGTGGGAAAAACACTAGGTGGTTAAGAGACAGGATTGCTGAGCACACCAGAGACATTAAAAACAAGAAAACATCCAGTTCACTTTTCCTGCACTCATCTGTATGTTCAAATTACAAAAGATTTTTGTTTTTTGTAATTGATAGGTCCTACAGAGAACATAGAGGGGGTGACCCCAAGTTAGACGGAGAACTCAAGGAAACTAAATGGCAACTTAGACTGAATGTTTTTAGCAATATTGTTTATTGTGATTTTGCTAGTTCTGTAAGACTGAGTCACAACATTATATATATTTGATGTTTAAGTTTGTTATTATTACAGTTTTGTGAAGTTTTATCCTTCCTTTTTCATTAATTTTATTTCATGCATTTTTTATGTCTGTATTCCTTGACCTAAGTGAAATTATCAACAGAATTGAAAATGCTTAGGTATGGCAAGGGTTGAATTTCTGAAGGCGCTGGAAAAGAGGAAGTGATGTATAGTATTGAAGGTATGTTTGAGTGAAAGCACATGACTTTGATGATGCCTGTTGAGGTGAAAGCGCTTAGTCATAGTGTTTTGCTGTGCCTTGTGTATAAACATTTAATAAACCAGCATTTTTAGCACAAAGCTCATGTATTCCAGTTGGATTCTTTTTTGTTTATTCAAGTTTTTAGTTTTTAAAGTATTTTGATTTGGTTCCTGGTTTGAATTCCCCGGACACAGCAGGAGCTAGAGCTGAATGGACCATTGAAACGCTGTTGGGGGAACTTAACCAAGTTGTAAAAGAGTTGTCATTTAATTTAAAAGCTAACACCAATGGTGAAAGTGGAACTTTTAACATTTTGGATTCACAGGTGGAGTTATTAACATTACATACCCCACTAAATATGGAAGACACTGGTACTTCAAGAAATTTGGCTGGGGACCTTAGTGTATTAACTGGTTTGAATGATGTGTTCCAGATGCCTAACATGAACTTTACACACACTGAAGTGTCTGAGAGAATTGAACGGGGAACGGTTAACCAACAGCTTTTTCAACTGGAGAAGATATGCAAACGTTTTAAGTCACTACAGTTGGACCACATGTTTGTAAATACTTCTACAAGTCGCAAGCAACTTCCTAAGGGCCTGCATATCTGGAAATACCCAGGAGGGACAGAGGCAGGCTCAGTTATGCACAAAGAGCTTGTTAAACTCTTTGATAAGATGGGACTGGAGCTGAAGACTTTTGTAATAAGGGACAATAAACGTAAGTTGAAAATTTTACAAAGAGAAATTAACGACATTAATACAAGTATGACTAATGACTTGTTATATCCAACTGTGTTAATGAATCATAAAACGATTTTTGTTGACTTAAATAAGTTTGTTAGTGACAAATATTCCAAGAAACAGAAGAAACTTGATAGAGACTTTGATGATTATAAAAATAAAACTGTTTACCTCCAACCCCAGCCCCCAACCGAAATAATGCTCCAGATTTGGGCGATGGAGGAACAAGGATCTGGGAGTCCCAGAAACCCAGAATAATGAGTTTGAAAGTGAATATGAAGTTTACCAAGAACATTTTTTGGAGCATTCCCCCCAATTAAGGCATTCAGAACACCTAATGAATCGGGGCGACCAGGCCCGGAATGGGCAGACAACTGGCGGGCACGACAATGCGGGGGACAAACAACAAAAGGGGAAGGGGGAAAGGGATAGGGAGGTGGAACAGACAGTTTTAAATGATTTTATTGACAATTTACACATGAAACTTGATAGTCAAATTGTGTACAGTGAAAATAATGAAATGCAAACTGTTGCTCATAGTATAAGGCATGATGTATTTGATGAAATAACATTGTTCTAGATATAAACTCACAGGGTGATCAGCTTTGTGAAGTAAACAGTGCTAACAGGTCATTTTATAGACTTTTCAGAATTTTTTGATGCCTTTTTAAACACAAATATGTTTAATAATGCATTGTCTGAAGCTACACAGATTGTAAATTAACACACTGCAGATATTGTGTTTAAGGACGGGTTTACCATCTACAACCTTAGTGACTTGTTGATCAGGGAAACACATTTTAAACTGTCAAAAAGAGGTTTTAATTTCATCCCTGAGTACAGGGCTGATGTGGCAAGTGTGTTGATAAACTTAAAGATGTATGTTAGAAAATTGAATTTGCTTTTACTTTTTTCATCCCAAAACAGTTATGTGGAAGATGCACTGGAACCCTTGAAGAGCACCAGTACCCCCCCCCCCCCTGTAATCCACTAGTCAATGTCCTAGAAAAATTGTTTGAGATCAAAATCAGGAAAATATATGACACCAAGACTGGTTTTGTGGGCAATTTGGCTAGTGATGAAAGGGTAGTGCTAAGAGAATTAATAAAAAACAAGAACTACCGATTTATGAAACCAGATAAGGGGGGTGGAATAGTAATTATGTCACACTTGGACTATACAGGAAAGATGTATGACAGTCTGAATGATTCCACCACATATGAAAGTCTCAAAAAGTGAGGTGAAATTAAAATTGACATTTTTTTGCAGGATGCACTATTTGAGGGGCTCATCACTAAAATGTAATTTGTTTATCTAACACTACACCTGTTATTCCATCCATTTTTGGCATCCCCAAGTGCCATAAGGACCTTTCAAATACCCCCTTCAGACCTATAGTTGCTGCCAGGGGTTCAAAGACTGAGCCCCTGGTGGCATATATAGATCATTACTGAAGGGGACTTTGCAAGTTTGCCCACAGGTTCTTAAGGACTCCTGGCATTGTTTGGAAATGCTTTGCAACGTTGACATGAGTAGGGACTTTATGTTCCTTACAATAGATGTGATCAATGTATTTTCAGTCATACCCCATCGGGAAGGACTGGAACTATATCATGATAGTTTGATTAATGGACAGTTGTTGTTAAATGACAAAATTAATTTTTTTGTGAACTTAATGGAAATCACCTTGAAAAACAACTTTTTATATTTTGAAGGGGAACTGTTTCTTCAAACTACAGAAGTGGCTATGGGGGTCAATGTCCCCCCATTTTTGTGAACTTAGTTCTGGCAGAGTGGGAAAAAAACAATTTGTGCTCACCTCACCATTTTGGTCTAAAATAATTTTATTTTTGAGATTCTTGGATGATATACTGATTTTGTGGAGAGGCATGATTGATGAAGCAAAGGAATTTGTGGACTATTTGAATGAGACTACATCCTACTAAAAATTTACAGACCAGCTGCATTTTCCAAGATCCACTATCTAGATATAGAATTGGACAAAAGTCATGGTACCTTGAGATCAACCATCTATAGGAAAGATACTTACTGCAACAATTTTCTTCAGTTTGATAGTTGTCATTGGGCCCCCAAAAAGAAGTGCGGTTAAGGGGCCAGTTGGTTCAGATCTCAAGGTTAATTAGTGATGACATGATGTTCCAACAAGAGATGGGCATTGTTATTGACATGTTTAAAAATAGGCGGTACTCTATCAAAATGTTGCATAAGACAAAGAATGAGGTTAATAAAGATAGGACCTCAAAATTTGCATCCATATTGAGATCAGGAGGGAGCTTAGTGAACAACTGTAGGGAAACTACTTTGAAAGATGAGGTATTTGTTGTACCCTACAATCAATTAATGCCCCAATTGATCCGCAAGTGTCACAGAATTTTTGTTAGGAATTTAACATGAAGTAGAAGTGACTATCATTTCTGTGTGGGAACATTGCTACTGCAATACAAATGACCATCAGCTTATGGAGCTAGACTGACCACTGGGATCAGACCATTATATCTCCACAGGTGGTTGTGGTGGCACTGCCACAGGCAGCACAGACATTTAGCACATTTGAATCCCTGGGTCCCAACCTGTCAACATTGCATCCACAACTCCTGCACTACCTGCTTCAACTGCAACAGATAGCTCTGTCCAGGGTGTTGCTACAGTGGCATTGCCCAGGAGTAGTACTAGCTGAGGTGGCAATTTTGCCACCCATTAGGAGCTGACAGGGCTGGTAGAGGACATCATGGAGAGAGCCCTCAATGCATCAATCAAGAGAATAGAAAAAGTCATCTGTCAGATTCCAAAGTTGATGTCCCATTCAACACTGACCATAAATCTGTGACAGGAGAGTCTCGATGGGAGTTCTGGGGGTGAGGACTAGGTTCTCTCTCTGCTCATGCTGGACACAAATCCACCTCTAATGCTCCCTACCTAACAAATCATGGTGTCCCCCAATGTTTTGTGTACATTACCATCCCTGTCTGACTTGTATGTCTTGTATGAAAATGCTTTTGTGCTATGCTTGGCATTGCTCACCAGTACTGAGGGATAGTAAATGGCATTTCATGTTGTAGGGTAAAAATGATTTTACCTTTGATCACACTAGTATGGTTATCTTTGTACAAATGTGCTTAACCCTGCTATGCTATGGAAAGACAAACTGACAGCACTATAAGGAGATAGCTAATATCAAAGGCTGAACAGGAAGTAGGTTTGAATGTACACCATATGGGATGTTTCATTGTCATTACTGTTATGTAGTATGCTGCACATATACACCCTTGCATCGTACTGTTTTCATAGTCCCTTCAAATGTGTGTGCTTTAGCACCTGACTTTGGCCTTCCTTTGTGGTGTGATCAGCTAATGATCATGTCTATGATCTATTGATGCAGAGTGGCAAGTTAATCCAGCATCAGGTTTAAAATTATTAACATTATCATTTCTCATGAAATTTTGCCCTGTTAAATTGTGAATACATATGTTATTCCACCATGAGTACCTTGATTGATCCTTTATAGTGTATGCAATCATTCCAAGCCTGCTCATATTTTCCCAGCTATAAGTACAAGGCATCTGGTCAAAGCAAGAATGTATGGGGTGACAATTATATAACACTATATGCACAATCAAAAAATAATACCTGCTGTACACATAAAAAGGTGGTAGGATTAAATGCATTAACATGCATTTCCTGAAGTATATATCATCTAACACATAGATGTATGTTATCATGTAGTGACTTTAGTACTTAGTTATATGACTGAAACAAACAGAATTGCGTAAGAAATTCTACAATATGCCTTAAACATGTGGTCAGTCAGCAAATACAAGGAGAGTGTAACTATTCCCATCTACTATCCATACAATGAATACTTTATTGCAATGATCATTACACGTGTAACTGATGATACAAAACATTAACATGACATACATCTGTTATAAAATGGCATCAAATCAGAACTGTCTATATGTCTGCACTCATTATTTGTGCAAAGGTTTGCACGGAGCATCATAGACCATGGATAATTCCCGTTCTAAGTAAAAAACCTTAAAACATAATTACTCATACACTAATACCTTATCTTCAGTCACACAAATGAGCTTGTCAGTGGTGCACTTCAGAAGCAATAATGTCTTTGGCCTATATTACTTGTGCATGTTGCAATGGACTGTTATACTCAAGATATGCTAGGTTAACTGTGATACTGTAGAAATACTTCATTATGTAAATATATGTCTGCATTCCAACACTTTAGACCTGCAATTGATGCACAGCTGAGTGGGTACTTTGCACATATGAGTGATATTATGTTGTGTACTATCTTATGTTTCATCTGTATGTATATAATTCACACAGCACATTGTCCAAGCAAATGGAAATATTGAAAATGACATACCAAATGATTATTATTTGTAAACAATCATCCTTAGCTGAACAGTCAGGAATGCTTGGTTGTCAATCCACTGTTTCAAAAATGTGCTTAATATTAATACATCATGCTGTGAAAAACCTACATGCTACTTATGCTACCACAATGTACAGAAATAGCAGGATAGATAACTTATCTGAGCAATATGTAATTACTTGTGAACACACATTTCTGTTTGTTCTGCTTGTAAAGACACATTCCTTTCCCCCTAAACTTCTGATGCTCACTATTGTCTCTTTAACACATTGATGTGGCAATCCTTACAAATGTGCAGTGCGTGTGTGTGTTGTGCTAGTTTTAGGTAGACATAGCTTCAGTAACAGATATAATGTGTACACTTCCACTCAGGAGAAGCATTTACATTGGAAGTATGCTCCCCATCAGTTTTAGCCAAGACATTTTCTCTGCAACACACTGATGATTTCAGCCTTTCAAATGTGCTCTGTATCTATGTTGTAACCATGCTTCTCCTGTGGTGCTAGCAGCTGCTACTGTGTAACTAGATATGTATGTGGTTCAGCTACAACACTGTGGATCTAGTATACGTGTATGTCTCTAGTATTAGGTAGAGATGCTGTCAGCAGCAATTCTGATGGGTACACTTTTACTCAGGAGTGACGTTTACACTGGAAGATGGCTTTCTCCTTCAACACCCCCCCCCCCTTTAGCACAAGCAATTCTTCTCCTACATACTGATGGTGCCATCCTTTCTAATGTGTTCTGTCTCACACTTGCATTAAGACTTCTCCTGTGGCACTTGTACTTGAGCATGTGTTTTCTAGATTGTGTAACTAGATAGGTGGGTGATTTAAATCCAGCAGTGACTGACCACTCTGAATGTGTGTGTCTCTACTGCAATGCAAGAATGGCTTTTCAGATCTGATATGTAGCTTTGCAATAGGAGCAGTCTTTCCTACCACTTTCATTCCCTTTTAGTACACACATTTCCCTAGCAAACAATAGTGGTGTCATCCATTCAAATGCCAACTATCGTACAGTTGCAATCAAACTTCTTAATTGACCCTTATGATTCATACGTTGTCTTCTAGCTTTTGGTCTTAGTTAGGTAGTTGGTTTGAACCTAGATATTAAGCCATAGACTCAGTTGTGTCAGTAAGTGTGTGATTGTACATGTAGGTAGGAATGTCATCATCCGCAAATCTGATGTGTAGGTATAATTATATATATATATATATATAGTCTTCCAGTATTTTCTGTTCATTTTAACCCGGACAACTGCTTTGTTAAACACTGATGAGCCCATTTGGTGAAATATGATTTTTCTTACCATTGTAGTAAGCTTTCTCCCCTGGCATCAGGAAATGATACAATGTTGTCTAACTTGTGGACTTAGGCATGAGTTTGAATCTGGCATACTCTAAGTATTCTGCATGCATGTGCTTCTGCAGTCACTGGGATGACTGATTATGCAATGCATGTCACTGGGTACACCTGACATCATGCAAGATTTTGATACAAATTACACTACCCTTTCAACCAATTTTAAAATCACACACATGGCTTTCAGAACTATAATGATGTCATGCTTTCAAATATACCATGTCTCACATTTGTAGTAAGACTTCCCCTGTGGTGCATACAGTTGATACAGTACCCTGTAGCTTGTTTAATTATATATGTAGATGTTTGAAACCCATAGTGACTGAGCAGTATGACTGTGTGTCTAGTGCTAGGTATGATGTATACAGTTACAATGAGAAAGGGTGATCCATTACTTTTAGCCTAAACAACTGATTTGCAACACATTAATGATACTATACCCTCAAATGTGTTCTGTCTTAGAGTTGTGCTAAGACTTCACCTGTGGCAGGAAGAGATAAGAACAGAACATAGACCCCATTTCTTAAAAATAAGTAGCACCTTTAATCCCCCTTTACACACCTTGATTCAGGTATTTGAAAAGGCAGTTACAGAGGAGATATACAAATTATTTTCAGAGGAAAAAAGATGTACTCTAACCTTTCTACAAAGGAAAAAGAAATTTCGGAAGGTTTAAGAAAGAATAAAGACCTAAGAGTAATGAAACCAGATAAAGGGGGAGGAGTAGTTATATTGAAAATGGAAGATTATAAAAATGTGATTATCAATCTACTGCACAGCAATGTTACATATTTCCCTATTTCAATCAATGAAATTAATATAGCACATCAGAGGATAGTCTCATATTTACAAGAATATTTGTTAGACAGTCGTATTGACATGGACACTTTTCAGTTCTTGCAACAACCTAAAACTGTAATCCCAAACATTTTTGGGATACCAAAAGTCCACAAAGGTATAACAAAACCTCCACTCAGACCAATACTGTCTGCCAGGGGATCTAAAACTCACTCTTTTGCTGTGTTGATAGATAAATGGGTAAAAGAAGTGGTTAATAACACTCTTCATTTGGTTAATGACTCATGGGACTTCTTAAGTAAGCTTAAAGAGAACTTATGGAAAAATTAGCTCATTTTTTTTAACAATTGATGTGGTAGATCTTTTCTCCACAATACCCAAAAAAGAGAGTTTACACTACTTTCAGGAGATTTTGTTGCATAAGTCTTCCTTACAGAAGGAACCAATTTCTGTTGTTGGAGAACTGGCCAAAATTGTATTAGAGAACAACTTTGTACATTTTAAAGGTGAATTTTACCAACAAACCACAGGGATAGCCATGGGGGTAGCCTGTGCCCCACCCCTTACCACCATAGTCATGCTGGGATGGAAAAACAATTTTGTGTTCCCCTCCCATTTGTTAAAAATAGATATTTTTATGTGAGATTTTTGGATGATTTATTTATTTTGTGGGACAAGGCAGGAGAAGATATATCAAAATTTGTAGGCTACTTGTACAGTTGCTCAAGCTATTTTAGGTTTACCTACACTTATTGTCACAAAGGGATTATCTACTTAGACACCTACATTTCTCACACTATTAGTGGTTTAAAGTCAAATATCTTCAGGAAGGACACCTTCTGCAATGCTTATTTACATTACACTAGTAACCATCCAGTCTCACAAAAGGAGTTTGGTTAAAGGTCAAGCTATCCGAACAGCAAGGATGACATCTGTGTACAAGGATCTATGCAATGAGCTTGGAAAGTTAAAGGAAATATTAATAGATAGAGGGTACCCAGAAAAAATGGTGGCTGAACAAATTAAAAAAGTATACAGAGGGTGGGGGACAAAATACCACCCTTTGCTGGTAATGAAATGGTAAGGACAAATGAAGCCCCCCAAAAAGTACAGTATTTATTTATTTAACATTTGTTGACCGGGAAAGTCCGACTAGGTTCCACAGATCCTGTTTTCAGCGGAGGCCCGGGGAGAAATGCTCCAGAAGCATGCCTTTAGAATGAAATATGAAAAACCATTAATTCTGGAACACAACCAGTATTATATTAACGGAATTGTAAAAAGGAATTTGAACATTTTCAAAGTTAGCAATGTTATGGAATAGTGGGGCAGAAACCTATGCTTTCCCACAAGACTGAAAACAATTTTAAACAGTCGTTAGTGGGAGAGGTTCCTCATGTAGTAAATAAGAGTACTATGCCCTGTGGCTGTTGCAAACAGTGCAGTTATGTAGTAAAAGAAAAAGTATGGTACTGGCCAACAAGCTACAAAGTAGGCTGGATTTTGCTTATGGAAATTGTGGAACAAGTAAAATAGTTTATTTAGCTAAGTGTGAAAATTGTACAGCCTTCTATATTGGAAAAACTAAGAGGGCATTAAAATTGAGAATATATGAACACCTATATGGCATAAGTAAAAAGAAAGACTCAAATGCCCTATATAGACACTCTATTGTATGTGAACATTTCAAATGTTTTTCCTTTGGAATTTTGGAGAGTGAAAATTAACCCTAGGGGTGGTGACTGGCAAAGATTTCTTATGAAGAAGGAATTAATATGGCAGTTGAGGCCAAATGCCACATTACCACCAGGAGTCATTGACCAAGTTTCCATTGCACCAATATTAAGGGAGAAAGCTGATGTTTTAATTTAAAACGTTTCCTAGGAATTTTAGAAAAGTGTTTTTTATACAAAAAATTTTATTATATTTTGTTAGTAGAATATTGTTGTATACACTAATGGACCTTTTGGAAATTTAATATCAAGAAGTGAAAATGTGGTTGTTTAAGAAAAAAAAATAAACTGATTGATTAGTTAATTGAAGCAAATTGTGGTATAAAGTATAAAAGGAAGGAAGCGCTATGCATATTGTATCTGATGAAGTTTCTTTTCAGGGGATGAAAGCACTTATAACTTGTGTGGAATTGTATTTTTAATAAAAACATTTATATTTCTCTGTCCTGCTGATTTTAAATATTTTCGTCGGTATTACATTTCAGACAAGAAGTTATATAATATTTGAAAAAAATAACAAGAGAATGTTACAGAGGAAATTCATAGAACAATAAGTTTCACGGTTGTTTCAAATGCAGGAAGTTAAATCATATATTTTTTTGTGGGAAATGGAAGCATAGCATGTAGAGTAAAGAATGAAAAGAAATAGCAGATCTCAAGTTTAGAAGGGAGAGTTAGAGTAACTGTAATTTGCTGGGACTTCCTCTTTGCCAATGGGGATAAAAATTAACTTTTTTGCATTTAGTTTTAGTCCGTGGCTTTGTCATCAATCATTTGTCTGTGTTACACCCTTTTCTAATATAGTAGCATCATTTGGGGACTCGATTGCACCCAGTTTGCAATCATCAGTGAATGTGATAAGCCACAGGCCATCTACTTTTGCCTGGACTTCCGGGAAATAGATTCCAAACAGTAGAGGGCCCAGCACAGATCTTCATGGTACGCCTGGTAGAGGTGGAATCCCAAACTTTGACAGTATGCATTCTGTCAGTGAGCCAGTTGGCTACCCATCTAGTGATGTATGGGTTAATGTCAGGTATGCTTTTGGGGTTTAGCTGGTGGGGACAAGGAGTGAAGTTTGCACCAAATCTGTCAGCTAGCGGGTTGGCAATTTCCTCGGGTTCAGTATGACAGGTATCATCCACTATAAGTTTGCCACATACTTGGGCATTCTCTTTTACATTTCAGATGTAGCTAAAGAATGCCTTATGATTTTCATTAGCTAGGGATGCTAATTTAGCTTCATGGCTAGCTTTAGAGGACATTACAAGATATCTGATTTGCTTGTTCAAGCTGTGGAGGGTATTCTTCTTCTGCTGAGTAAGTTCATTCTTGTTCTTAGACACCAGTTTCTTTTTTTTTTGTTATATAACCTATTTATAATTGAGGTCCACCAGGGTGGCCTGTTTTTTTTTTGGGTGGACCTGGTTTTGATCTGGTCAGGTACAGCTGAGTCTGTACAGTTGTTTAAGTGGTTATACAGGGCATCTGTGTACTTCTCAGCATAGGGGTCATTGTTGTTTGTGTTAGTAGGGGGTTTGAAACTTTTTATACCATCGCCTAGTAGGCTGTAGTTTGCTTTGAAGAAAGTTTTCTTTTTTTTTTGCTCCTGTGGGGTTGGCAGGTCTGATTGCTACTTTGAACAAGACAGATTTATAGCCTGACCTTAGCAGGGAGGGCAACACACAGGGGGTACTGCAGTGACCCCCCCCCATGTTGGTGAGTACTAAGTCTAGGACATTTGAACCCTTGTGGTGGTGCAGACTAGCTGTTCCAGGGCATTTGTATTGACAGAATCCAGGAACCTCAGGGCAAGCATGTTTGTGCTTGTGCATGTTGGCCAATTGATGGAAGGATAGTTGAAATCTCCCATGACCAAATGTTTGGCTATATACTGAGCGCCTCTAGCAAGTCCAGTTAGGTGGTGTGCTTCCCCTGGTTCATGGTGGGGGACCTGTAGTTAGTAATGAAGTGGTAGGCTATTTTACCTATAGTTAGTTAGATCTGGAGTAGCTCAAGAGAGTCATACTGTTTAACCAGTCTTGAGTTGTGTTTTCCTTTAATGACAGGTCCTTTCACACTCATTTTGGGCTCTGAATGTGTGGAAGGCATTGCACATTGCATGGCCAAGGTGCTCTCTGTGGCCTTGTACCATGTCTCAGTGACTGCACATATGTCAGCATCTTCCAAGGTGAGGAGTGCTTCCAGGGTGTGCAGTTTCCTGTTTAGGCTCCTAGCATCAAGCAGCATAACCTTGAGTTTGTTTTGAGTGGATTTTTTTATGTCTGAAATGTTGTAGTTTTGACATAGCCTAAAAAAGGCATTATCGGGGAGGCAAGTGCCTTTTCCAGTATCTGAAAGCCTAGAGGAGACAGGTGAAGATCATCGCTGGCAAAGCAGCATGGTCTGTCAACCATATCGTTCCAGGTTGACAGATACTGGAACCCCCTTGATTGATGCCAGAACCTCAGCCAATTGTTGAAGCCAATCATTTTTTGTCTATATTGTGGCATCATCCTGGGTGAAGGTAGAATGCTACTTAGGGCTAGGGGCATACCTGTCTGGGAAACATAATCTGAGAGTTCAGTCATGTTCCTCTTCATATATTCAACAGGGAGGTACGTCTCAAGTCATTCACCCCAGCATGTACTTTGACAGAGTCATAACAGTAATTGTTGAGTGACATGAATGTGTACGTTTGATGGATCCTGGTACATGACTAGCAACTGACCATGACCTTCTCCTTGTCCAGCCTGGTGATGGGGACATCTGTGTGTCTCACTATGGAGTCATCTATGACCAGGACATTTAGTTTTGAGGTGTTTTACCTTATGAGCTTATTTGCTGAGACACTGGTGTTTTGCTGTTATGTGTAGTGGATTCTATTTGCTTTTCAGTGTGTGTAAGTGGTTTGCACTTAGGCTGTATCTCATCTTTTGGTATGCTTCTACCGAGTACCTCTGCTTATGTGAGTTTGTGTTTTGTTACCTTGTTTTGTGTGAGAGGTGATGTGTGTGAAGAAGAAAAGTGAGAATTTAGGGAAATTAGAGGAAAGAGGGAGAACTTTATAGAGAAATGGGTGTGAGATATCATAGCCGTGCAGTTGACTTTACTGTGTGCTTATGGTGTCCATAAGCCAGATGAATTATGGACCTGGTAGTGGTTTGAAGGTTCCAGATTATCTTAGTGAGTGTAGCCAGGAGTCAGTCAGGTGTTGCTTTAATTTGGGTTTGAAGCCTTTTGTCTGTTTGTCTTAGTGGAAGTGGTAACTCATTTGAAAGTTTGATTACGTAACTGTAATACAGAGCATCTCCTTAAGCATTGTTTCGTGACCAAAAGAAGTTTTTCACTGGTGTGTAACTCTCTGTATGGAAAATACTGCTGATGCCGAGGGATGTGTTTTAGAAAGAAGTAATTATTGGCTTTGTAGATGAAATTATGAGATGTGACTATGTGGGTGTAGATTAGGTCTTGTGGTAATTCTAATAACTATTTGTTTTAAAGTGAGATAGCAGTTAATCCTATATGAGAGGTTTATAGCAAATGCTGCTTTGTTGTGGTATGCCTCTAACTTTGTTTGGTATGTGGTTTCCAAATTTGTAAATATGGCTGATGCATATAGTAACATGGGAAGGAGACAAGATTGGACAATGGTCCTTGTTGCATCAGTTAGTTATGAGTCTGACTGATAGAGAAGTCTCATTTTTGGTGGGATTTATGGGGACTTGCTGTATATGCTGATCACATTTCATATTTTTGTCTACAGTTGCACCTAGTAGTTTTGTGTGAGCTACTTTTTCTAGGGAAGTGTTACTGGCTGATGCAATATTAAAAGAGTGTTTGAAGGCAGATAGTTGTTTGGGTGTAAATAACATTATCTTTCTTAGGGTTTAATAGCAGGCTTACATCAGTTAGCTAGGATTTGACAGAAGAAAAGGATCCTTGGGTGACTGTCTGAAGTTATTGCAGTACAGAGAAGGGTGGAATCATCGGTGTACTGTATGATGGCAGCTTGTTTGGTAGCTGAGTGAAGCTTATTTATAATTATATTAAATAGAAGGGGGAGAAGGATCGAGCCTTGGGGACACATACAGGAATTATAAGGAAAGTTAATAAGGTGTGTTGCCATTTTACAGGGTTCTGTCTTTTGCTAAGGTAGCTTTTGGACCAGAATAGTGTTGGCTGTGAGAGGCCTGCGGAGCTGAGTTCAGTTAGTAGTTTAGGATATGAGATGGTATCAAATACGTTGAACAAGTCAAGAAGGGTGGTTGAGACAAAGTGACCTGAATTATTATGATGATAAAATTGTGTTGATTAAATATAGAAGGGCAGTTGGGCTTTGACTTGCTCAAAAGCCATGTTGGTTTTGTGAGAGGAGGATGATGGAAGTGAGATACTCAAGGAGCTGTGTGTGAATGCAAGAGACAGTATAGCAATAGATCTGTAGTCAGAGAATTCCATTGAATTTCTACCTATGTGAAGCAGTGTGATATAAGATTCTTTTTCAGCAGGTTGGCATGTGGCTGTCTGTAATGTAACATAAAGGCTAATAGGTATGGAGAATAAGTAGGTCAGTGGGTTTGCTGCCATTTTAATGTATTCACCTGAAAGGTTATCTGCTTCTAGACATGTGGGTTTTATATTTTGGAGAAGTCTTTTGATCACTGAGGTAGGGACACGGTTTAAGAAGGATGTTCTGAGGTCATTTAGATGATCAGGCAGTGGGCGAATAGAGGAGGGGGTATCCTGTACATTTCCAGGAGAATAAATGTTATTGATATTTTCATATCATCAAACCATTTCTCTTCTTTCAGAATTATATAATCCACAACCAGTCTTCACCAATATTTGACTAATTTTATTATCATTTCACAGCTACATACATAGTTTTGTGACACTGTTTGCCCTCCACCTATATACTTCTAATATAGACCTTACAATATGGATTCACTTTATTCATACAATATATATGGATTCACTTTATTCACTTTATAATGCCGAATGTCTGAAAGATTGAATTTCATATGGGCAAGACCATATGATCAAACTTTTGGAAACTCAACATCATAAAAAAAATCCAAAAGAAAAACCTTTCTCACCATTATTGCAGGGGGGGGGTCAAGCCCCCCTGCACCCCCCACATCCACACTACTTAAGTATTCCAACTCCGAGATCGCACTACATCGAGGAAAAGGGAAATCTCCCATTCCACGCTGTATGTAGATCTCCGTTCACAATGTCGAGATTCCGAAAGTTCAATCATATAGTCTTGGCCATATGAAATATGATCTTTTGGGATTTTGGCATTGTGAAGTGTTCTCATATATATATATATATATATATATATATATATATATATATATATATATATATGGGACACAGACACTTGCGCGAATTTAACTTTCACCGAAAGTCAAATTCGCGCTCACACATACCCGAAATTTCTGTTCATCGAAGCAGCAATTTCGAGTATGTGTGAGTGGTGTGCCGGTCGCACTGCGGTGCGATTAAGGGAATATTCCTTTACTCCACTGTAGTGCAACCTTGGAGTGAGAATATTTAAGTAGGGGGGTGTGGGGGGTCCTGCAAAAACATTTACTTAGTGGTTTTGTTTTGTTTTTTTTCACAGTTTAACGGAAGCGCTTTTTCAATTAAAGCGATTTCGTTAAACCGTGATCGGTATATATGGATTCGGACACTTGCTTTTTCGAGCAAGTGACCTAGATCCATATATATATATATATATATATATATATATAT
This sequence comes from Protopterus annectens, assembly GCF_019279795.1. Taxonomy (NCBI): domain Eukaryota; kingdom Metazoa; phylum Chordata; order Ceratodontiformes; family Protopteridae; genus Protopterus; species Protopterus annectens. The sequence continues at coordinate 1,598,196,125 of NC_056726.1, read as the reverse complement.
ATATATATACATACACACACACACACACACACACACACACACATATATATATATATATATGCCTGTGTATATCATTGTCTTTGAACCTGCTTTATACACCACCTTTTTACTACAGTATTAACATTTTCAGCCCTACCTAGTTCCTTTTCTCACCTCTATTTCTTTGAATTTCTAAGCACTAATTGCGCAGTCTATTTTCTGTCTAACAAACCCACTAATACACCTCCTCAGATGCTCAATGATCAACATCTACTAATGCCGAACTAAATTATACACTGTAATAGTTGCCTCTACTTTCATATGAATTATATCTATTATATCTAATTAGTGAATATATGTGTAATTGTTACTGCACATTAATATATATTCATGTACTGTATATTACTGAATTATGTTTAAAAATGTTTGAAATAAGTTGGATCTTTTTTCCCCAGGCCTCCACTGAAAAGGTCTTTTGACTAATCCCAGTCTGACAACAATAGTAAATGAGATCAAAATAAAATAAAATGAAGTCTTTGTGAAGCGATAAAACTATTTACATGAAGTGTTTGTTGAAATGAATGGCAATGTCACTGTTGTTATTATTAGCTGATGATATGGTTGCTTGACCACTGTGGAGAGAGTTTTCAATAATGCCTAAAAGAGCTTTGGGTTATGTTGGAGTTTTTCCTGGAAGCTAGTACAGAAGACTTTTTTTGTCTGTTTTAGTGCAGGATTTGATCCAGTTTCTGAGATGTCTTAACATCTGCCAGTTACTTGGATACTTCTTTTGTCTCTTTTATTAACCAAGATACTGGGTTAGAGTTTATCCTTTTTGCTCTGATGGAAGTCAGTTCATTTAGTACATTTAGAAATATTTTGTTGAATTTTGAGAATGCTTTCTCTAGAGACTTTTTTGTTAGAATATTCCATTAATATAACTGATGACTGAAAATAAAAGTTTGTACCTGGAATTTGCTAACATTGCATCCTTGCTTATATTGTGGCTGCCTTTGGGTGTTGGTTTACTGCCTTACAGAGAATGTAGGAAGATGGTCATTGATGGCATCTGGAATCAATACTTACTTTGGTTGGAGATGAGGTGAGAATCCAACCCAGTGTAGATTCACTACTGGTATTTGTGTTAAGCCTAGTCAGGGCACTAGTGAGATGAGTGAAATTATATAAGTTTATTGTGCAGGTGGGGGTATCTGAGCATACTAGTTGCCAGTTAATTCTGAGGTTTTCCAATAAGATTGTTTTGTGGCTTATGTTGGTGGATGCTTAGCACAGGATTTCTTGTTAATATTGTTAATTGGGTGGGGTGGGGTATGTATACAGCTGTTGTGTAAATGCTCTTTTTACTGTTAAGCATTAGCTGAGACATGATTATTTCTGTTAAAATGGGGATGGGGTTAGGATGGGAAGTTATTTCAAAGGTATTTCTAAAATGACTATCACTCCAGCCTTTTTGTTTTTTTCTATCAATTCTTAGGATGTTTTAGCATGATGGGAGAATTTCTTCATCTTTTATACCTGGTTTCAGACAAGTTTCTGTAGTGAATAATACATCTGGGACAGTGTCTACATGTGTATATATGGTATTTTTTCATGTGTTCTTCTAAGGTTTATATTAAGGAATAGTAAACCTGCTTGTGCCTTTTCAGTAGAGAATAGAAATGCTTGTATTTTTTGTGGAGCAGGTAAGTCCTGTGTGCGAGTGTTTGAGGACCAGGGTTTGGGTGAATGCCACCATTTAGTTTCAACATCTATATAATGTGTTTGTTTAAACAGAGGGGATGATTTGATGCACTAGTGTTTAGGTAGATGTGTTTCTGAAGATCAAGGTGTGTAATACAGTATAGGTTAAGGGAGATTGTATGGGCTGTAAACTGTTGTGTTTTGGTTTGTGACGTAGTGGTTTGGTGGTAGTAGACAATGAAAGAGAAAGTGTGTATGGAATGGGGTTATGCTTGCAAGAATTTGGGTAAGTGGTATTAAGAGTTGAAGAATGAGCAAAGTGGATAAAAGAGATGAGAGAATGGATGTATGAGGTAAGATGAAATGGAGGAAGTGCAGAAGGTGCTATGAAAGATGAGGATTTGTACAGGTTTTGTGATGAGTTAGGATGGCACTGTTTGGTATGTGTGGTGTTTTGTGGTGAGTGAGGGTTTGCATCAAAGCTTTCTATGAGAACAGGGAAGCTTGTTCCTGGATGTACTAAGGTGGGGAGTAGTGAAGATAAGTGAAAAGGAATTAGAATAACTGTGGGGTATTTAGGTGGTGTCAAGGGGCAATAGATGACAGCACAAATTAGTATTGCATGAGTATATTAAGGAAGGAAGAGTATGTGTCAGAGGAAGGTGGAGAAAAAGTGGCGAAAACTGATTTGTATGATTTTTTTGAGGATGAAGCAGGAAAAAAAGGAAAGTAGTACAGATGCTGTAAAAAGGAAAGGTGCATTTGAGAGGGTGGGGTAAAGTGTTAATGTTTAGGAAATTATACATGGTGATGGATGGGGAGGGGAGGAAGTGATGTGTAAGAAGTAGGAGGAGAATCAAAATAATACAGTATTTATTTGTTTTCAGGAAGAGGGAGTGTTGAGTGATATTAAGGTCATTGGTTGATATTTTGTTGTGTGATGTTAAGTCTGAATGTAGTATAAGGGGTGGGGGGGGTAGATGGCAAATGAGGGCAGGGCACAACAAGGGAGCAAAGTGAACCTGAGTATATCGAGGGAGGGATGGAGCAGATCCCAGCCAAGCATGGTGTTGTGTGAGTTCAGAAACACTATCTGAGAATTTTAATCTGATAGGAAAGTGACTAGGTGAGCAAAGTAAATCATTATCTTTTGTCTTGGTTATGCTGTTGGGGAAAAAAACATTCTCTGGAGGGAAGAAAGACATAAGATCAGCCTGTGTAAGTTGCTCAGGCTAGATGTAAAAGCATTCATACTTTTACACATTGAAAGGGGCAAGTACACTGAGCTATTGTGCCAGAATGACCTTGGATAATCTCAAGCCTTAAAACGGGACACATGAGGGAGGGATAGGAGGTTCCAGTATTTTAAACAAGGTGGTCGTGGGTGTTACTGTTTTGGGATGAGTGTCCTGTAATCAGCTAATCAGCTGTAGGGGAGCTTATGCAATACCTTATCAACTGTGTAAACTTACTGATTACACAATTAATAATTAAAACTGTACTGCTGATTTTACATACATTTGCAGTTTGTATTTGGAGAAAATCTGCTCCTACGATGACTTGTAGACTTCTGTGTTCACACTGTGTTTTCTTAGGTAATTCACAGAGTGTAGTGTGAATAAATGCAGGCAAAGTGTTTTGTCTTTTTGAGGGACAGATTCTACAAAAAATAATTAAATAATAAAATGAAGAAAGGTTATAATTTCTGAGGTCAGGGTTGCGGTTAAAGGATATTCTTAAAAACTCACATGAATAGGAAGAAGAGAGGGAACTAAAGGCAGAAGAGTCTCAGTCTGTATTAAAACAAACCTCATATCCAGACTAGTTAAAGTGTATGACCCACTGCAACTCATGCATGTGCAACTCACAATAAACAGGGTCTCATACCATATCCTTGCAACTTATAGATTCATAGGTTCATTGATGTTTACTAGGCTAACGACTACAAGGGTCTTTTTAACCCTAGTCTTGCATCCCAAATCTCTGACAAGTTCTGTTACCCTTGATAAGTGTAAGCAGGGCTTGGGAGGTAAAACATTTACAAGGAAGGTCCTGGGAAATGAACCATTTACAGGCTGCATGTGCCCATTAGAGACATAGGTGACAGACCAGTGATGAATTTCCTGTTCTTCATACAATTGTCCAAGTTACACTTGAAGAGAGTTAGGGAGGAGCTCTGCTTCACATGGCTGGGGAACCTATTCCAGAGAAGGGGTAGGATCTGGGATACAAACATGTCTCTCCAGCAGGTCCTGTTTATATCACAGACAAGGTTTAAGTCCTTAGAATGGGTAATTCTGGTGCAGGAGGTCCATCAGAGTGGGATCTGACAATGTGTTATATGCCAGGTATACATCTCCCCTCACAGTCTGTAGGAAATAGAATATAGGGAACAGCGCCTTGATCTGGTTTACATAGGACATATTACTTACACCCTGTATTCTTTTAGTGAGGAACCTCCATGGGATATTTCAATTGCTGGGTATGCCTAATTAAGTACATACCAAAGAGGCATTGTACTCAATGATAGGTCTGATGAATGTTGAATGCAGTGGAGCACTGATTTCCTTGGATCTGGATGTCATACCTTTGTTTATAAATTGCACAACATATAATAATTTCCTCACTAATGTAGACATGATGGTCAAAGGCTAGATTACTGTCTATGTGTGTCCCCAATTCCCTGACTACTGGGTCAACTCTTTGGGATGTGTAGTCAATATGATAGTTTCCAGAGATAGATGACTTTCCAAAGGATGCTATTATGCATTTCTTGGCATTTAGTTTTAGTCCATGGCTCTGGCACCAGTTGTTTGTCTGTGTCAACCCTTCCTGGAGAACATTTGTGTCAGTGAGTGATTCAGTAACAGCTCCTAATTTGCAATCATCTGCAAATTTAGTCAGCCAGAGGCCACTGATGTTGGCCTTGACTTTAAAGAAGTAAATGCCAAAAAGAAGCAGTCCAGGACCGATCCCTGAGAGCCTCCACTTGTGACTGGCCTCTTTGTAGAGGTGGACTCCCCAGTTCTAACTTCCTGGGTTCTGTCTGTGAGTTAGCTTGCTATCCACTGGGTGACATAAGGGTTTGCACCTAATCTCTTAAGTTTGTCAACAATGGCCCAGTAGGGGATTGTGTCAAATGCCATGGTTAGGTCAAAGTAGGCAGTGTGAACCATTTTACCCTCATCCATTGCTTTGGTGACCTTCCCAAATAAGTTCACCAGGTTGATTAGGCATGACCTGCCCTTGATGAATCCAAACTGGGTTGTGTCCAGTGTCAGAAGGTTTTCTATGTCATTATTGATAATTTCCATGATAATTCTTTCCATGGCTTTGCATATGAGTCTAGTGAGACTTATGGGTCTGTAGTTTCTATTGTCTGTATATGGCCCACCTTTGTGCAGAGGGATGACTGATGCTGTTCTCCATTCATGAGGCATGAAGCCTGTTTGGAAGCTACAGTTAATAAACAATTCGAGAGGGCCTGATAGATCATGTTTTATGCTATTTAAAAGGCATTCTGGGATGTTGTCTGGGCCCATTAATGTAGTTTTCTTAGCCTTAGAGAGAGAGAGAGAGAGAGAGAGAGAGAGAGACAGACAGAGAGAGACAGCATTAAGGACCCGTTCCCTAGTGATAGCAGGGGGGGAGTTATATTTGATGGTATTTCCTGAGGGAAGGTTGATGGGGAAAGATGGGGAAGGTTAGAGCTGATTTTGTCATCCAGTAGGTTTGCTATATCTTCTGACTCAGTATACGTGGCTCTAGTCACAATGAACTCTGCACACAATTGTGTATTGTCTTTGAGGTTGTGGACATAGCTAAAGAATGCTGTGTGATTGTCCTTTGCCTGGGAGGCCAAACTTACCTCAAATTTGGCTTTGGTAGACTTTATTTGTCCTCTGAGTTGTTTTCTTAGTTTGATGAGAGTGCTTTTATCCTGATGGGGGCTGCACCTCCTAATTTTTGTCATGATTTTCTTCCTCCTGTTATTCAGCCTATTGATTTCGTGATTCCACCACGGTGGCTTGTTTTTTGAGTTAGTCCTGTACTTCTTCCTGGTGGGTACAGCTGCATCTATGTAGCTATTAATGTGCTTGTATAGGGTTTCTGTGAACAGCTCTGCATAGGGAGCAGTGTTCTCAGGGTTTATGAGGGCTTGAAATTTCCAGGTTCTCACTTAATAGCAGGAGGTTAGCCTTAGAATAGTTCCTGAATATTCCAGGTTTAGCTGGGGTTCTAGGTTTTATTTTTACTTCAAAGGAGACTATTTTGTGATCCAACCTTACCAGGGAAGGCTTTACAACAGGGTGTGTGTGCATTTATTTTTACCTTTTTTCCTTATAGCCAGTGTGCGTTCATATACCCTTTTGGAGAGTTTTCTAATTGTCTTCCCAATGTAAAAACATTTACAGTTTTCGCAGCTTACCCGGTAGGCAATACCATAAGAGCTACAGTCATATCTACCACTAGCAATAATAGTTTTGTTTGTGCCTTTGACAGCCACACTTGAATAATTACTAACGTATCTGCAGTATTTACATCCCCCACATTTGAAGGTACCAAAAAGTGATAGTGTCACCCATCCCCCACATTTGAAGGTACCAAAAAGTGGTAGTGCCACTGGTATCAGAATGCTTGACTTTTTCAAGCATGTTTTTAACATTTGATGATTTTTTGTAGGTAAAAGATGGTACATTGTCTCAAATGATCTTCTAATTGTTTTGAATGATTTCCCTAATGATCACGTCTGTGGAAATGGGCAAAAGAAAGTCTCTAGTATTATTGGGCCCCAGATGGTTGATTGATTTTCTCCGAACCATAACCAGATGGTAAGTTAATGTCACTGAAGTCACTTCTGATGATAGACTTAGCTTTGTCCTTCCTCAGGTTTACTACTTCCTTTATGATGATGTCCACTAGACTAGTCAAAGACCCTCTGTTGATTAACATATTTTTGAGTTCTACTTTGGAAATGAATAGTGTGTCCTCATGTTGTGCTGGCTTAATCTTATAAATTGTGCCTTGATACTCCCCTTTTCATATGAAAGGGGTGCAAGCTGGAAGGATGTAAATAGTTGTTTACAAAAGTATCCTTCCTATAATACTGCTTTGAGGTTAACTATTTAGTTCATCTAGTGATAGTCTGATGTCTAGGTAATTAATGATTTTACCCATTCCACTAACCATGAACTTCAGAAGTTCATGCTGCTGTTGCGATAATCTAAAATGGAATCAAACTCATCAACTGTCCCTTGCCAGACAAAGAGCAAATTGTCAATGAACCCTTTATAAAACACAATTTTGTTCTAACTCCTGTGTGTGGTTATATGTGAGTGGTCCCAGGAAGCCATTAAGTTTGCAAATACAGGGGCAACCCTAGCCTCCATAGCAACTCCCATTTTCTGCCTATAGAATTTACTATGAAATTTAAAAACAATTGTTATTTAGGACATGATCGAGCAACTCCATAAGGCGTGGATCACGCTGTTTTCAAAATCAGAGTACTTGGTGAGATATTCCCTGACTAACTCAATACCAGTTTGTTAAGAAATACAGACGTACAAGGATAAAACATCAGTGAAAACAAAAATGCGCTGGTCATTCAAATTATCTAATCAGCTTAAAAGTTCTAAAACATAAGAAACTTTAAGACAGAAATGTGACTTTTGGATTATAGTATTTAACCAATAGTCAAGAAAAATAGATATTGGCTCTGTCACGTAAAAGTCGGCCACAATGATGGGTGTGAAAGGTGGATTGTTGGGGTCTTTATGTATCTTTGGTACACCAAAGAAATGGGTCATTTGTGGATGATCAAGTTTTAAAAAAGTATAAGTGTCATGATCTATCTGGTCTTAGCAGAGAAGATCAAACAGACTATTATCTATGTTGGTGAAGTGTCCCTTAATGATATTTACCTGCACTTCCTCATAGCAGGAATCTTCGGCTAGAAGTTAGTTAATCAATTTGGTGTAAGCCAAGGTGTCTGTAATGACAACTGCTCCACTTTTGTCTGCTTTCATGATGCTTGTATCCTTGTTGTTACTTAATTGTCTTAAGGCTAGCCTTTCCTTTGGGGTTAGGTTGTAAAATGTCTGTTTGCAGTCCACACATTTCCTTAAATCAGTTTCACATGTCTCATAAAAAACTTGTAATGTCTGATTAAAAGAAGGATTGAAAGTACTTTTGACAAAATTCCTTTTATTGTTAGTGTTTTGGAATTGAGGAGTATCCTTCAGTATGTAGCCCAAATTCAATTTACTAGTGAATAGTTTTAAATCTACTGTCACCTTGGTCAAGTTTGCATTCTGTGTGGGAATGAATGTAATTCCTTTCTGCAGTACTGATATATGATTTTTGTGTAGTGGTAGTTTGCTCAACCGTACTATCTCAGCAATATTAGTGTATGTCATCTCTTCCCCTCCCCCTTCCTCTCTGCCTCCCTCTCTACTTGGCTTGCGACTGGGAAATCCGTGTACTTGGAGACTTGCTGAGAGCAAAAGGGGCTTGGGAAAAAAGTGGAGGTGAATTGAAATCTGTAAGGTAAGTAACAATCCTAAGTAACAATTTTTTTTAATACAATGGTAAATTCTATAGGCAGAAAATGAGAGTTGCTATAGGGTCTAAGTTTTCCCTGTATTGGCCAACTATGTGATGGCTTCCTGGGACTACTCGCATATAACCACACACAAGAGTTACAACAAAATCTTGTTTTATAAAGGCTTCATTGATGACTTGCTGTTTGTCTGGCAAGGGACAGTTGATGAGTTTGATTCCTTTTTAGATTATCTTAACAACAGCACAAACTTTAAGAAGTTCACAGTTAGTGGAATGGGTAAAACCATTAATTGCCTACACATCAGACTATCACTAGATGAGCTAAATGGTTTATCTCAAAGCAGTATTCATAGGAAGGATACTTTTGTAAGCAGCAATTTACGTCATGCCAGCCTGCACCCCTTTCATATGGAAAGGGGAGTAATCAAGGCACAATTTATAAGATTAAGCAGGATCATCAGTGAGGACACCATATTTATTTCCGAAGTAGAACAACTCAAAAATATTTTCCTTAACAGAGGGTCTTCGACTAATCTAGTGGACATCATCATAAAGGAAATAGTAAACCTGAGGAAGGACAAAGCTAAGCCTATCCTCAGGAGTGACTTCAGTGATGTTAACTTACCATCTGGTTATGGTTCAGAGAAAATAAATCAACCGTCTGAGGTCCAATATACTAGAGCCTTTTCCTTTGCCCATTTCCACAGACTTGTCGATCATTAGGGAAATCATTCGAAACAACTGGAAGATCATTTTAGGAAATCCTGAAATTATGGCGGTCTGAGACAACATACCATCTTTTATCTACAAGAAATCATCAAATGTTAAAAACATGCTTGAAAAAGTCAAGCATTCTGGTACTGGTGGCACTACCACTTTTTGGTACCTTCAAATGTGGGGGTGGATGGCACTACCACTTTTTGGTACCTTCAAATGTGGGGAATGTAAATACTGCAGATAAGTCAGCAATTGTTCAAGTGTGGCTGTCAAAGGCACAAACAAAACTATTATTGCCAGAGGTAGATATGATTGCAACTCTTATGCTATTGTCTAACTGGCAAGCTGTGAAAACTGTAAATGTTTTTATGCTGGGAAGATGAATTGAAAACACTCCAAAATGTTATATGAACACATGCTGGCTATAAGGAAAAAAGACAAAAATAATGAATTAGCCAGACATTCCTTGGTGTGCATTGATTTTAGAAAATTTAACTTTTTCATCTTAGATCAAGTAAATATAAAAATATTCAGTGGCAACTTTACTGTTCTCCTTGAATGCAGAGGCTGAATGGCAAATTAGGCTTGCAGGCAACAAAACAAACAGGACTCAGTGCATATATCAACCTTAAGTGCTTTTTTTGGTGCAAAGGTTATAATTTTACAACCTAGTTAACATTTTTTATCTATTGCTTATTCATTTGAAGTTGATATTTTAATTTTATTACTAAATAATATGCCTAAGTTATTAATTTATTTGATTTTAACATTGATATATCTGTTTGATTATATGCCTTTAGGTACACATGGCAATTAGATATACTGATTTCTGATTAATCTGATCAAACACATGGTCATTGGCAGACTTTTTAAATAGATGAAAACACATTTTAGTTCATTTTCTGAAGAAGTTCTATTCAGAACAATGAAAAGAACAAAAGCTCTAATAATCATTGTTATTGTGTCTCCATGGTGGCCGTTCTTGTTGTCTGTTGTTGCTGTTTTTGAAGTTTTTACACAAGTTGGTTTAGATTAGAATATCTGAAGATGTTCCTGTTGTTGCATGTGCTTGATCAGGTACATACCAAAGGGGGCATTCTATGTAATGATGGGCTGAATGAGGGCCGAACGCAGTGGAACACTGATGTCCTTGGACCTTGATGCCATGCCCTTGCTTATTAGCTGAGCATCATAGAATGATTTTCTTAATAACTTAGACACAGAACTGGTTCCGGTCTTAGGGGTATGTTATGGATCAGGTAATTTCCTAAGCTGACTGATATCCCAAAGGGTACTATTATGCAATACCTGGCAATGATTTTTAAGCCATGACTTTGGCACCAGTCATTTGACTGTGGTAGTCCTTCTTGTAGGATGTTAGTGTCTTTGGCAGATTCTATGACTGCTCCTAGTTTGCAATCATCTGCAAACTTGGTCAGCCAGAGGTCCTTGGCATTCTCCTTGACTTCCAAGAAGTAGATGCCAAAAAGGAGCAGATCTAGCACAGATCCCTAAAGACTCTGTTAGTGACCAGCCTCTTTGTAGAACTGGTTTCCACTAACCTAACTTCCTGAGTCCTATCTGAGAGACAGATGGATATCCAGCTCATGACACAGGGATTTATGCCTATATCCATGACAAAATAGGGCAGCAGTTACTTCCAAAACAATTCAGTAATTCTTTTCTGCACTGACAAGAAGCACAAATCAAAATCTTAAGCATACAAGTGTTCTCCTGTACATTCTCCCTCCCATCTTGACTCTTTCACAGTAAGGTGTGCAGGTCTTTTCAGTGCAGTCCACAGGGATTTTTACATACTGTGGGATGAAATTCAGATCCAGTGATCCAAGCAACTATTCACCCTTTCATCCATCAATTCATCCATCCATCCATCCATCCATCCATCCATCCATCCATCCATCCATCCATCCATCCATCCATCCATCCATCCATCCTCAACCCCTTTTTCCCATTTTGCACATGAGATTGGAGTGTTACTTCAACAGTGACAATCATCTCAAGCCAAGGTTTACCCTACTGGGTGGCTAGCCCTGCCACGGTAGTTCATCTGTACCACTGACTCATACCTACAGCCAAATTTAGAGTGTCCAATCCACCTACTGCATGTCTTTGAAATGTGGGAGGAAACCAGAGCACCAGGAGGAAACCCATAAGACTGCAGAGAGGGCATGCAGATTTCACACAGAAGGGACCCCAGCTGAAAATCGAACCAAAGAACATCTTACTGTGAGTTTATCACAGACAAACTTCTCTGGGTTGCAGGCACAACCCATACTTTTAAGCACTGCTTTTGTTACAAAACTGGTTCTGTTAACTGGACCATGCTATAATCATCCCTACCTAATCCAAAGGTATATATTTATATTTACGTGTGTGTGTGTGTGTGTGTGTGTGTGTGTGTGTGTGTGTGTGTGTGTGTGTGTCTGTGTAAACACTGCACTTGACCATTTCACTTAACAGATAAATGAGAAAAATGTAAATCTTATTGTTATTATTCATAATGTAGGTCAAGATGTCGGGGAACCAAACATAAAATATGGTAACCCTGAAGAGGAGTCCAAAGATACCATTTGCAAGAGTCCCTGGTGCTGGTTTTGGTACTGAGTTCATTAACTTGCTATAAAACTGCAACCATGATTTCATTTCCTAGGTCCTGAAAACTCTTAGCAGAAGTGGGTTGAACTGTTCCATTTCTAACCAGTTGTTGTTGTTGTTTGTCTTTTGACTTTTCCTGGTTAGGGGTCGCCATAACGGAACTCTGGTCCGCTAATGATTGGCAGTAGGTTTTTACGGTGCCGAGTTGCCAGCTCGACGCCCAACCTTCAACAAAGGCATGCCCATTCACGCATGTCTTTTGGAATGCCACTCGACAGCGGGAAGGACATGCAGACTCCACACAGAAGGCACTCCCCGCACACTAGCCGAGAATCGAATGGGAGAACCTCTTGCTGTGAGGCAACAATGCTACCGCTGCACCACCGCGGCAGTAAATGTCTTAATTTTTGTTTGTCTTTTTGAGACACCATTAGTCAAGAAGGACTTTGCGCCCAAAGCACTAAACACCTCAAGCAATCAGGAAACTGAATGATCCTGTTTCAGCAAAAGAGTGTGTGATAACTTCAGCTTTGATCATAATGTGTTGACTCACTGTTCCACACCTGTTGTACTTACCTTAAGGTAGTGCACTTCTAAGGACCTTTATGGAAGAGAAGTCTTAAATCCTGTCGTGTCATCTGTTCTTATGATTTTGTCATGTCTTTCTGCCTTTGTGGAGTTTATATTACATCAACAACTGAAAAGTAATTCATGTTTCTTTTTTTCAGAGCTAAGGAAGAGTTAAAGTTGCATATCCTAGTGCTGCACCTGAAGCTGAGCATTCAAAGCTCCATAATTGTTCAGTTTTACAAAGTGTGCCACAGGCCAGAGCTGGTGAGTAATACACTATAAACAGAGATTTTATTCTGAGTGTGTGTGTGTGTGTGTGTGTGTGTGTGTGTGTGTGTGTGTGTGTGTGTGTGTGTGTGTGTGTGTGTGTGTTTATGTGCATGCAGTTGAAAAGCTTACTCATCAAGACAATTGCTCACCACAGTCATTTGAACTCAGATCACATTTTTCCTCATTAGATACTGTGTGTATTAAGTACCAGGTTTCATTTGTTTTGGATTATAGAGTGACTGTTCGTATCTGTCACCCAGGATATAGTCTAGGCATGTTTGCATACAGACATGGAAAGTTAATATGTTTCTAAAATCCAAGTACCAATGTTGGCATAAAAAATAATTAAAATCTTCTCACGCCCACTCAATCAACTCACAGGCTAAGGGTATGCAGAGGAAAAAAAGGTTAGGGGAAATTTAATTCACGAAGGAAAACCAGCATCACTGTTTAGTAAAGTAATGACATACAGACACTAAAAACTGTAACATTAATTCAATGTTTCTACTGTCCAGGGACCGCTGAAGATTGTAACAGCAAATAACTACAAAAATTGGTAGGATTAAAGCAGACTAAACCTTTACATTCTTCTAATACTTGAAATAAAATGGTACCTTAAGTGAGCTTTCGTTTAATTACAGCATTATAATCTTCTCCCTGGGAGTGGAATAGTTTATTCTCTAAGATGAATTGTGACCTACCATTTTTTTTTTCAGAAAATATACAAATGTGACAAGAATCTGTGCCTGCTTTAGTGGAAAGGCAGTACTAAAACATTTTGGGCAACAGCTTTGGCAAACTGCACCAGCACTGGTCTTTAGAGAATATCTATTCATCTGCAAACTGCACCAGCACTGTTCTTTAGAGCATATCTATTTATTTAATTAGCTTGCACAAATTCTTGTCCTAGCATTTTAAAGGAACACCAGAGAAGTATCATGAGTGTGTATATCTTCCCTTATAATAAGTGTCTCAGGCAACAGGCAAGGGGGAATTCATTATAGATCAACCATGGAATTAAAACTCATAGACTTATAACAATTATTTTTGCCACTTCTCTTGGGGGTATGGCTTGCCCTTAACATTCCACTCATTTTCTACTGAGATCTTTACATAAGTATAGAAAGTTATTACCCTTCAAACTGTTTCTACTATCAGTGTAAATGTATTGTGAGACGTGCACTACATAAGATCAGTTAGCTCCTGCAAGGGGGGATCCTTGCCAGTTCTCTATGATAAGGTAGACGGTCTTAGCTGTCAGGTTCTGTCAGGCTCTAAATGGAGTCCAGCAGAAGGAGTTGTGAGCTAATGGAAGACTTCTGCTTGGGTTCAGCTTGAAATTGAAATCCTCAAGAATGAGTGGTACCTTGAGCTTATTAAGTTGTCTGGTTGAAGGCATCCGGGTGGTTCCAGACCTTTTTACTTATTCCTGCCTCCATTGGGAGTGGCTGGAGGTAAGTCCTGCCTTTGCTGTCAGGTGGAGGGGGGAAGGATTAAAGTTCAGCATTAATTTTTCGGTAGCCCTGCTTGGTGACGGCTGCCTCAGTTCCTTGTGGAGTTCTTTCTCTCTGATGGTCTTGAGCTTTGGGTTCTACTGGTATTCCAATTAGGCATGGGACCTCCAGCCTTGTGGTGCAGGAGTTCATTTGGGAATTATCCCACACTTGGCAGCACTACCTAGTCTCAGTACTCCAATGCTGTGGAACCAGAGAGGGGACTGATCCACCTACTGGGAAATCCTTTTTTTAAGAAAGTAGTCTCTCTCCCTGGGAAGGCAGTTCTTTTTCTGAGCTCTGCTTGAGGTGGAAGAAATCCTGAGATACCATTAATTAGCATTCTGATCTGTAGCTGAATAGTATAATATTTATTTTGAGTGTGCCAAATGTCTATTACCTGAGGCAGCAGTGCATATTTTCTATACACTCTTTCCTCATTCACCAGGTCCATTGGACCTGCTTTAACCTCTCCCAGGCTTAACCCTACTCATGTCTAGAGCTGGTGAAGAGATAAGAGGATACTTTATCCCAATCCCAAGCCCAATCACTCGACACACAAGCACTACATTGGTTTAAATCCTATCTTGAAAACAGACAGCAAGCAGTACTTTGGGATAATAATCTTTCTACTTCCCTCCCTGTAAACATTGGAGTACCACAAGGCTCTATATTAGGACCCCTTCTCTTTTCATTGTTTATTAATGATCTACATACCAAAATTCCTCAAGCCACTTGCATACAATATGCAGATGACTCAACTTTAATTTGTTCAGTCAAGTCCATAACCTCTCTCCAGTCCCTCACTCAAACAGTATTTAACAGTGTTGAAAAATGGTTTATGCATCACTGTCTCCTTTTAAACCCCCAAAAAACAAAATTATTGTTCTTTGCTCCTACTCATAAGTCACCTCAACTACACTTCACAGTAACCTCTAACAATGGAACTAACATATCCCCTGACACTACAACCCGTCTACTGGGAGTAACAACTGATAACAAGCTTAGCTATGATGACCATATTAATTCTACAATAAAGTCTGTCAACAAAAAACTAGGCACCCTTTACAGAATCAAACCCTTCTTTACCCCTTCAGCCAGAATCACTATTGCCCAGACTCACCTGATCTCTACCCTGTTCTATGCTTCTGCAATATATACCAACCTATCTAGAAACAACCTCACCAAACGTTCCACCAGTTACAATAACATAGCCAGATTTGCCACTGGCACCCCTTTCAGAACTCACCACTGTCACAACCTCAAACAACTGGGATGGTTAGAACTGCAGAACCTACTACTTTGTCAACAACTTGTTATCACCCAAAAGATCCTTTATCACCCCAATAATACCCCAATCCTTACTAATCTGATTACCCCCTACAAAAAATCTTACAACTCTATGCTCAGCTAACAAGATTCTAGTCTCCACTATTAAATCTAACAACAAATCTAGGGACTCACTTTTCACCAACACAGTCGGAAAAAGCTGGAACCAGCTTCCTAGTGAACTTTAATCTCTTGCTTCCACTCATCTCTTTAAAAAGCATCTTAAAGAATATCTTAAAAATCACTGGCTTTGTCCCTGCTCTAACCCTGACTGATACACCCTGACTGTTATCTCTTTCCCTTTTTTGCTCTCCTTACACTTCTATATTCCACTGTTCTATGATACATACCTGTTAATAAAAAAAAAATAAAAAAAAAAATAAATTTTTACAATTTAATATTTTTTATCTTTTTTTGATTGCTCTCTCTCAAATGATTGCTCTCTGTATTTGATCTTAGTTTTAACCTACTAAGGACTCTGTATAAATTATCTCAACCTCAATGTAACAATGTCCTGCAATTTATTTTGACTATTACTATATATTGTAATCTTTGTCACTGCTAATGCTTGGAGCTTTTCTCCCCGGGCCCCTACTGAAAATGGACATATATCCAGTTAGACTGGCCTGGTCAACAAATGTAAAATAAATAAAATAAAATGTATCCATTATTTGGTGATATTGCAAATATAAACGCTATTCCATATAAACTGGTAGCAGGGTGCAGATCATAAGACTATAACTTCTGTCCATCGCATATAAACTGGTGGCAGCTAGTGGAATTATACAGCTGTTAATCATATGTTTTATGGTCAAAATACATAGATGTAATGTATTGTAATGTGCACATGACAAAGTCCATGGTTGCTGCCATATTCAGATGTGGGTACCATATCATGGCAGTGCTGCTAACATGCCTTCTATGCTATTTACTCCAGCTGAGAACACATTCTATATGCATTTCATGTACTGTATATTGTATTTAGATTAATAGCTTTAAAAGTAACATACCCAAATGCAGTGGAGTTCAAATAACTACCCACACTACCATGCAGAGAAACCTCTTGCAGTAAAGATGCCAATATCCCCTCATCCTCTGTCAATGTTAGGGTGGAAGATATCCCCCAAGCGTTAATTCTGCTCCATTACTCTGACTTTCCCTGTCTTCTTGGCTCTATCCTGCAAATTGGTAAACCTGTGCCTACATTCTAAGGGGTCTGTTACATAGCAACAAATAGCATAAATGTTAACTGCCATCTTGGACTAACATTTGCTCTCATGTCGAGAGACTTAACAAATAACATACAGAAACAGTAGATGTGGTCTAACCTCCATGAAGTCTATATTCCATCTGAACTCTCTGTAACAATTCTGTACCTCATGACATGTAAGTCAGTGTAGATGCCTCATTATCATACTTATCAACTGTTCAGAGTTTTGTAGAATGTCCAGATTTTTTCCTGATATTTTTGATCTGTTCTTCATAAAATGTCTGGTTTTCTGGCAAATCAGTGAGGACCGAAGTCATTAAATAATATAAGAAATAAACAAGCATTGGAATCTGTCTATTTCCAACCTCACTGCCATGAGTGTTGAGGAAAAAAATAAAAAACAAGGAAACTAGTGGTCTTAAAGCTTCATTTATGAACTCAGTCACAACACCTTCCAAACATCATAAAAACAGGTAGTGTTCCAAAGCAACAAACCTTTATTCATCACAGACAAGTGATCCTCAGTAACAAAAAACAGAAATATTTTATAATGTTAAACATATCGGCTTTTATACATGTAGAAGTAGGTGTGGAAAATAGACATATTGTTTAATTTTAAACCAGCCTATTTAAGGCAAACAATATAAACAGGGCCATAAAAAGTGCATTTTGGATCAGCAAGTACCCAGCCCCACACTCTATTATTGATTAGGTCAAACTAAATCCTAGTAAAGGAAAACACTACCTATTTGCAAACCACATTCCCAAATCAGATATTATGAAAAGCATAACATACACATAAAAATACTATGGGGGAATTTAATAAAGCTTACATGTTTTTTTTTTTCCATGTAGGCATCTCACTGCGCTGCTAACACGGACACAAACATTTTTAGATTTAGTAAGCACTGCTGAGTGGTGCACACAAGTGCGCCAACACAGAAACTTCCCTGTCATGCAAATCACCTCATAAGCAGGTGAATCTCATGCGAATGAGGCAGGTAGACCAATCCAGCAAGCAGATAGGCAGCACTGCAGACCCCGTGCCAGTATCATTAGCATACATGGAAAAATTCCATGTACAGGAACATATACAGAAAAAAGGGACTGTACAAATGTAGATATATGGACAGAAATGGCATACCACATACAGATATAAGCAAAAGTATCCTCTGTGTGTCTGAAAAATTAAAGGAAATAAATTAAATTAATTTTTTTAATAATCTGAGCATGTTTGTGTGACACACTGAAGTGCACAAACATGTTTTATAAAAACAATTTTAAAAAATGGAAAAAACAAAATGAATATTATGTGACAGAGGTGTATTACAAAACCCTGCATGGAGTATCTCTAGTGGTGCATTGGTGCTGTTGCTAATGTGGTAGGGCTTTGAAGCGTGTAGTTTCCAGGCTGTGAGCACAGATCCCTATGCAAATGAGGTGGGGTTACTGAATAGCACAAAGGGGTGATCGTGTCCATATATCCCCTTCATGTAGTTAGGGAACCATGTTATTGTTTACAGAGGAGGTAGCTGACATCAGGGCAGGGTGTGTCCAATGACTTCTAAGCTTATTTCAGACTGTTTGCACGGTGCACTACAGTGCTGAGGCTATCCTTGCAGGGGTGCGCATGCACTCACTTCTAAGCTTTGTTTAGCTAGGGGAATAAGTTTCAGCATGTTTGTGCAGAGTGCCACCATCCTGAGCATGGAAGTCTGTGGGAGTGTGTACACTGACTCCTAAGCTTTGTTTACCTATGGGGTACGCATTTGTGTGCAGCGCCACAGTGCTGATTATATCTAAAATCCAGTGACATACTACTTAGTTTTGACCTCTGTTTAACTTAAACTAGTGCCATTAAATGATGTTAATGATATACTAGGAAAGTGGAATGCATCATAGGTAGCCAATCACACAGTCGGCACCTACAGCAGAGTACTATAAACTATGCATGCACCCTACAACCTGATGTTTCCCTCATACTCTGCACCACTGGAGTACAAATTTGGGAATTTTAACTGAGGGAATGCTAGGGGCTGCTGCAGCTATTCTACATGTGTATGTGCTAGATGCTGAGGTCAGTGCTGCTGGTGCTGCTGACAATAGGTCTAGGCAGAGAAGGAGAAGAGTGTTCAGGTCCAGGGTAACCTTTCAGGAGCTACATGAGCTGGAGATTGTAGAGAGCTACAGGGTAGACAGGGGCATACTACAAGAACACACTGAGCTCTGCCACCCTCAACCCAGACCCAGAGCCAACAGATGGGAACCCATCCCAGTGGAAACAAAGGTATGTGTAGCTCTTAGGATACCAGCTATAGGTACTTTCCACAGACCAACTGGGGACATGATGGGGGTCTCACAGGCAACTGCTTCCAGGGTACTCCACCAGTTCCTGGATACCATGCTACTGCACGCAAGTGAGCACATTTATTTTCCCCTCACCCCTGAGTTGAGGGACAGCAATATACGATACTTCTACCATGTAGCACACTACCCTAATGTACTGGGTGCCATAGATTGCACTCATGTACATATCACGTCACCATCTGGTGAGGAGGGTAGAATCTATGTCAATCACAATGGGTACCACTCCAACTGCCAGGTCGTGTGCAATGTCCAGGGTATTATCATGAATTTGTGTGCTGGCAGCTCTGGCAGTTATCATGACTCCTATATCTGGCATGCATCATAGCTGTACCAAATGTTTGCTAGGGGGGACATCCCACATGACCATTTACTGGGGTATGCTGGCTATACACTGGAACTGTGGCTGATGACACCCATCAGAAATGCACACACACCCACTGAAGAACACCATAATGAGGTACATGCACAAACTATGAACATCACAGAGCATGTGTTTGAGCTTCTGAAGTCACAGTTTTGGTGCCTCAATATATCTGGCGGAGCCCTGCAATACTGTCCATCCACATGTGCACAGATGCTCACAGTATATGCCATGCTACACAATATGATCCTGTGGAAACAGCTGCAGCAGGATCAGCAAAGGAAAGGGATACACAGCCCCCCACCAGTGCCTACATCACCACAACCATAGTCACAGGAGGACTCAGAGGAGGACCCCCCCCTGATGATGTCCCTGTAGGCAGATGTAGGTGTGCTCAGTATGGCCTTGCTTTGGCTAACTGACAACCTAAGGCCCTAGGGACTGACACCTTACTCCTACTCATATACATGTAGTAAAATTATTGATGCCAGACAACCCACACAGCCTGTACCTATCCAGGTATTGGCTGTGTCCTGCTTGCATCACACAGAGTCAGCCCTGAACTACAGCCCTGTCAACTGCTGCATTCGCAAGGTAAGTCTCTAAACTACACACTACTTGTAAGAATTACTATAATATGGTATCATATGTATGGATCTGCTGCATTTATGGAAGAAAATATAGTGGGCTATGTGGACAGATGTAACATCCACATGGGACTACAGGTACCCAGTCCAATAGTATGTGCTCCCTAATAATCACTAGGCTTCATGGTTGGAATATGCACTACATCAGTCAAGGGAGAAGTTAAACTGTGGGGTCACACGATATTTGGAATACTGCCTATCCCAGCAGATCATGTGCTGTTGTTCCCCCACACCCAACACAGCAGTGTTTCCCATATAACTGCTTTAACAGTAAGTCAGCAATGGTATATCAGCAGACCAGGCAATCTAAGGGCTACAACTTAGAACTTGATCACACATTGTATATCACACGTAACATAAGAATAACAATGTACATATTTATGCTGTTAATTGTGTGATAAATTACTCCACTGTGTCTGGCAGTCTGTATGCCTCAGTGGACTAGGGAAGTTAGCATGGCTGATAGTGTTGATGCTTCTAATCTGGAAGTAGGCACATCCTTTGCATGTGGGGTATTATTATGTTGGTGTTTTCACAGTCTGTCAATCTGTGTGTGTGTGGTGTAACATTACGAACCTCAGTTACATATTAAGTACAGCAGAGAGCTGGGGAATGCCGTGGATGTTTTGAATGACATGCAGTATTGCAGAAACAGGGACAGATTTTAATGTCTGTAACATACCTCTCAACATCTTAGTGCAAGAAATCTGTTCAAAGCCCAACAAAATGGGGGGACAAAGGCCCACAAGTAGGGGCATATGTTGAATACTGCTCTCATAAACATAAACATTTGCTAAAAATAACAGGGTTTGTTTCAACAGATAATTATTTGAAGGATTTGAAGTCAGACACTTAAATGTATGTCACTATTTAGTGACTTCAGTCCTAAGTTCATCCAAGTTATTTGGTATAAAACCACAAATTTTATGAGGAACAGACCAAAACTATGAGCCAAAACTCTGGACATTCTGTGAAACACTGGACAGCTGAGAGATATAGTCTGTAACACACAAACTGCCAGACTGGAGTACAGGTAGGTGTGGCCTGGAGTCACTCTATAAGTACTGACAGTCACATTGGGCATGCCCAAATGCTTAGTTTAAATGAGCACAGTTCTGTTGCCCCTTCATCAGACTGACCTGTTATGTATAGATATGTCTATACATACAGACGTATAAGTATACATATCCGTCTGTCACTATCGCTCTCTCACATACATAGTATATCTATCGCTATGTAGTATCACATAGATATATACCAATATATACAGCTATATATATCACATTGATACATAGACCCCAGGATTCAGCAATGTTCCATGCAGGAATAACTTATTCCTGCATGGAAACGACCGTTTAAGTGCAGCACGGCAGCGTGCAATGCATATTTATGAAGGAGGGCTGCCTGTGCTCCTAAACGATCAGGGAGCTGTGGAAGAGTGCAGGGGATGTGTCTGAGAGCAGAGCTCTCACAATATACATGCCCCTGCACTCAAGAATTGCTGTATAGCAATTACAATGAGCGAGAAGGCTCATAGTACATACCTCTCAACTGTCCCTGACTGTCAGAGGCGTCCCTGATTTTGACTCAAAGTTTAGCTTTGTCCCTCTGAATCCTTCATAACACTGGTGCTATCTGAACAAAAGGTGGTGAATTATACAGAATAGATAATGACAATAATTAAGAGTTGATGACTTATTTTACTGCAGGAAATGTACATTAATTCACATGGGAAATCAATGCTCCACATGTATGGTCACCCCCTCGTTGGTCAGGTCAGACCATAAGCTAAGCACCATTAACATCCTCATCCCACCCCCACCCCCCAGTAAGGAAACCTCCATAAAAAACTTCTCCAAAGCTAACTTCATGCTACTCAAGTCAGAAGTGACAAACGTCATGACACCCCTGCAGACGGGAACTGAAAGTTCAACTGCTGAGTCCTACACTAAGGCACTGTACGAGCACATCCACTCCTGCTAAATCGTGCCATCCCAAATACAACCAGGATGCTCTCATCCAAAAAAATGAAGCCAATCTGGTGGTTCCCTGCCATAAACAAACTTTACAACAAAAGGAAGAAACTGTTGCAGAAAAGAGGAAAATCCTAGGATGCAAAAAACTCCCTTACCAGCCTCAGTAAGAAGCTGACATCCCTCATAAAATCCTCAAAAGCTAGTTACGAAAATAAAATTGCAAAAGATTCCAAAGACAACCACAGGGCATTCTATAGTTATGTCAAGAATCTAAATGGCAATTCTCAGATCTGCTCTGATCTACAACAGAATGGCATTAAATATACTGATCCCAAGGATATTGCCAATATCCTGGCAGATCAATTCAGTGCCAACTTCACCCCCCTTTCACCCCCTAAATGGCTCATCTCAATACCAGAAGATTGCCAAATTCCAGTAAAAATGGCCACACAGGTAAAAAACGCACTCTCCAAAGCTAAGAATACAGCATCCGTGGGACCAGATGACATCCTGGCCTGTGTACTACATGAAGTACAAAATGAACTGGCACCTCACCTAAGTGTCATGTTTAATCATAGCCTCACCTCAGGCTTCGTGCCCAATGAGTGGCACACAGCTACAGTTATCCCACTCCACAAGGGGGGATCCACCTTGAATCCTGAGAACTACTGCCCCATCAGTCTGATGAGCCTGATCTGCAAGGCCATGGAATGTATTATCATGGAACTTATAAACAAAGACAGTGGCAACCTTCAAACACTGGACCCCACGCAGTTTGGGTTTGTGAAGGGCCGATCTTGTCTCCTGATCCTGATTGACTTCTTTGAATCAGTTTCCAGAGCCGTGGATATGGGTAAGGCAGTCCACACAGCCTATCTGGACCTCGCCAAGGCCTTTGACACCATCCTCCACTCTGGAATCATAGATAGATTTACTAAGCCAGGCATTAATCCCTACATCACTCGATGGGTTGCCAACTGGCTTACTGACAGAACCCACACTGTAACAGTAGCCGACTCCAAATCCAGCTTCAGACATGTGACAAGTTGAGTACCTCAGGGTTCAGTCCTGGGACCGCTCTTGTTTGGCATCTACTTCTCTGACATACAGGCCAATACTAAGGGACTCTGGCTAACAAAGTTTGCAGATGACTGCAAACTGGGAGCCATTATTGAATCTCCAAATGATGTGGATACTCTACAAAAGGGCCTTACAGAAACAGATGCTTGGGTGCCAGAGCCATGGACTCAAGATCAGTGCCAAGAAATATATAGTTATCCCCTTTGGGAAAAAACATGTACCCGTGAATTACCACATAGGTGGCAGTACACTAAACACTGAAAGTGTGATAAGAGACTTAGGGACACAGGTGGACAGTGGTCTCAACTCCGATAACGATATCACCACAATAGTCAGGAAATCCTTCTATGTGGCACACCTCATCACTAAGGGCTTTTCATCCAGGAAAAAAGGAGGTCATTGTCCCTCTGTACTTATCCCTCATTAGACCCATTATAGAATACAACGCCCCATTTGGTATGTACCTCTCAAGACACCTGCAACAACTGGAAAGGCCACAGAAATACTTCACTAAAAGAATCACAGGCCTAAAGCAGATGCCCTATGCTGACCTCCTTAAAAAACTCCAGCTATACTCTGTCACATATTGTCTACTCAGAGGCGATCTCTGCTTAACATACAAGGCCATGTCAAACCCAGAGCTGTTGGACATGCTACACTTAAAGAAATCCCAATCCCTCAGAGCCACATGCTCCAGGGAACTAAAACTTGTCATCACAATAAACAAAACATGCTGGAGGGATAGGTTCCTGATCCAGAGACTCCTCAGACTCTGGAAAAGACTGCCCATACATGTCAAGCAGAGTGCCTCTTTGGACCTCTTCAAAAGGAACCTTGACGATTGGATGGGAGAAAGGAAATTCACCCCGGGGATCACGTCAGTAACCCTGCTAGACAGGGGTCCAGGGAAGTAAATAGTGTGGGAAGAAATAGCCAGGGAATTGTTATGGCTAGGCTTGTACAGGCCTTAGGGCCGATAGCCTAATACTAACCTATGAACCTATGAACCTATTCTCCAATACCATTAATGTCTCAAGTTAATAGAACTAATATTTTAAAAGTGTCCCTGATTGTCCCCAATTTTGTCTGGCTTTGTCCCTGATTCTGTTGAGAGTTGTCCCTGATTGGTTGACAGCTATGACAACAATCACAATTTTATTTATTTTTTATAAAAGTGATAAAGTTGAACCGTAGCTGCGCGGGTGTGCCCGTTGCTGAGCTACGCATAGTCCTGCTTAAACAGCACAAGACGTTAAATAGCAAGACTCATTCAATAGAAGCAGTACTGTTATAGTGCAGTGGTTAGAGTGTATACTTTGCAAGCAGTCATTCTCGGTTCGATCCTCACTGTAGCAAATTTCCATTTTACATGTGAAAGCAAGTCATAAGCAATTATTTTGTGTATAACCTACTAAATAACATATATTTGTGAACTGGAGTACTGCATTAAGTTCAGATTTGAGGTGTTTTGTAATAAAGTGGTGAAATCCCCCGATAAACTCTCGTGCCCCATACAGTATACTTATACATGAATCAGGGATACTAACCAAAGTTATGATATGTAATGAATGATAAATCAATGCCATAGAGCAAATAGTGTGTAAAATTAAAAATAAGCATTGCTAAGCATTGCACACCTCTTTCCTATCACCCCTTTCTCTTGTTTTTAAAAGAAATTAGCAGGTGGGTAAGCGGGAGTAAACACTTTTAAGCAGTACTAAGCAGGTTTAAGGCTGTTTGTGTGGGGGTAAGCAATGCCTACACAGATTAAACAATTTTGAGGCTAACTCTCTGCAAGCATATTTAGCCAAAAGTTAGGATTGCTTGCCATTGCGCAAACCCATGCAAACCCACTTACAACTGCTTAAAAGTGCCTTAGTCACCCTGTATCCAACAGCCCTTGTTCTGCCCAGCAGCAAAATAATCAGCCTTTGCAAGTCTCAAACTCAGGACCCTGCACTCCATAGCCACAGTGATTTAGCACAACGCCATATCAGCTGTACATAAAACTGAGGTATACTCAAACAGATCCTCACTATAGTAAAATCACATTTTATATGTGAAAGGAATTTATAAACAATTTTTTTTGTTGTATAACCTACTAAATAACATATATTTGTGAATTGGAGTACTGCATTAAGTCCAGATGTGAGGTGTCATTGTAATAAAGCAGTGAAATCCCCCAATAAACACAAGGACCCCATACAGTGTACATACACATGAATCATGGATGCTCAACAAATATATAGCATGTAATGAATGATAAATCAATGCCAAACAGCAAATAGTGTACAAAATTAAAAATAAGCAATGCTAAGTATTGCACACATCTGCTTACCAGGTGTAAGCAATGCGTAGCCAACCTAAATAGATTTGCCCATTGGTATGCCCCTTTAAGCAATGCCAACCTTAGGCAAGCAGGTTTGCCCATTACTTAGCATTTTCAAAACCATCCAATCATGGCAAAGTGCAGGAAATCGGCTCTATTTAAACCCCACAAGCGGGAATACATCTCATAACTAGTTGCAGCTTCCTCCTGTAGGCACAATGGCCAGTGTTGGGGAAGGATCAGACTTCCAAGTGCAGCTCTGGGGCATCCAAGAGTCTAAGGTAATGGTAGGACTCCTGGTAGACCATGAAGAAAGACTGCTGCAGTGCCAGTACAAGGGTTCCCAATATAAAACAGAAGCCAGGGACCATCTTGCCCGTGACCTCACCAGTGCCACTGGCATCCCTCAAACTGGTGAGCAGGTCAGGCATCACTATGCCAACCTGAAACAGAGGAAGAGGGAGCTCTTGGATCAGTGGATTGAAGAAGCTAGGCAGACGGGTGATGTCCCAGCAGTATGTAAGTACTCATTCTGCTAACTGTTTAATAATTGCCTAGCTTGTGTATATTACAGATAGGTAATGCTAAATATTTCTCTATGTCTCTGACAGCTGCAACAGGGCAGGCTGTGAATCAGGAAGCCCGTGTGTGTAGGCTGCAAAGGCTGCATCGCGAGGCAGGTTAGTAATAATCTTGCATGTACTGTCATAAGAAATAAATCTAAAAGTAGTAGAAAGTTAATTGCCGGTATAAAACCTGTATTGTGTATGGGATGTACTGAATAAACCAGAGAATATGGCAGGAAGAGTCTCATATAGGTTGTATGTAAATAAAAGGGTAACAGCTTGGCAATAAAGGTCTAACTCCTGGACTGCTTGTGTTTATTATGGTATCATATGGTAATGTAGTGTTGTGTTTTCTTAATAGTACTGTTGTATTAAGCGCTGTTACCCACACTGTACTACATAAATAAAATGTGTAGGAATGTCTGTATATGACTGTTGTAATCACAAGGTCATATTGTACAACTGAGAGAGACTTAGACAGAAAACAGTGAAAAGATACACAACAAAATCCAAACAGCACACTCAACTGTAACATAAACTGTAGTATTTATAGCACACACAGCCATGGATCGAATCCTGGGAGTGGTAGTAAGCTGTATGCATAATCATACCCCTCAACTGTACAGATTTTTTCAGAAAGTTCATATAATTGGCTTAAATTTTCTGCCTGTCACCCTATCCCCCTGGCAAATCAGTGGGATGATCCCAGAAGTTTAGGCAGCAACTAATGACATACAACTGATTGTCAGACATCATAACCATCAGAAAAGTATCTATAAGAACAAGCCTGTCACTCTAGCAACTCACCAAACTGTTATGAGAGTAATATGCAAATGATGTCCCATCTCTATCCCCATGTTGTGAAGCTATGACCAGAGTGTGTGCAGTAACAGAGTGAGATGTATGTGCAAAATAATAACGTGGAATCTGGTAATATGTGTGGCAACATTCAGGTAGTGTTAACAAACATTCCCTCCACAGGTCTGTCAGATAAGAAAACTGTGCCTGGAAATAAAGATCAAAATCCTGGACTGGTACTGTTTATTCTGGTATTTTATGGCATTGTTAGTGTTGCAGTTTCTCTAAATAATAATGTATTAGCCATCACTGTCATCCACACTGTGCTACATAATAAAAATATCTAGGTATCCCTGTATAAGACTTTTGTAATTGCAAGGTCAGATTGTAAAACCACGGGAGACTTATAGACAGAAAACAGTGAAGAGCTACACAGCAAAAGCTAAATAGCACACTCAACTGTGATGTACGCTGTTTTATTTTTAGCAGACACAGCCATGGTTTGAATCCTGGGAGTGATAGTAAGCTGTATGCATAATCATATCCCTCAACTGTATAGATTTGTTCAGAATATCCAGATAATTGGCCCATATCCACTGCCTGTTACCCTGTCCCCCTGGCAAATCAATGTCATGATCTCTGAAAGTTAGGCAGCTTTTAATGACATATAACTGATTGTTAGACCTGTAAATATTAAAAAATGTGTATGAAAACAAATCTGTCGTAGCAACTCAGCAAGGGTTTATGAGGGCAATTTTCAAAATATGTCCCAGTTCCACCTGCATGTTGTCAAGCCTTGACCAGGGTGTGTGTGCAATAAGAGATTGAGAGGTATGTGCATAACATCAACCTGGAATCTGGGAATATGCGTAGAAACAGTCAGGTAGTTTTAACAAACAATACCTCCACAGGTATACCAGGTAAGAGGTGTATACTGTAGGTAAAACACAGTTCACATATATACTTGTCTACAAACATACCATTGGCCAAACTAAGGCCATAGGGTAGTGTGATAATACTTGTAAGGTACAGATTACAGCAGTGACTAAGAAAGTTGTGAGAACTACAGGGATATACAAGTTAATTGACATCCCCCCCACCATATCTGCAACAATAATCTAAATACACAACTCAATGAGTATGTGTACAATTAAATCTACTATTGGGACATATGTCCTGTTGTTTGATAAATACTGAAATGTGTTTCTATGCATGCCCCGTGCTGAAATACTCAAACATTGGTGGCATGTTGCCATCAATGTAACCTGCATGCATTTGTAATGGCCACTGTGGTTCCATATATGTATGCGTTCTGTTTGCTATGCAACTGTTCCATATCAAAGTGTTTTGGGTTAATGGGAATATCTATGCATGCTGTTATACCTAATCCTGGAATGTGTTGACTATTACTAACCCACATATGTTTTAAAATTGCAACACCATAGCACATTTGAGAAGGCCGGTCCCAGTAGACCCACCTCTCCCACCCTACCTGGCTGCAGCACCAGGCACCAGCACATCTGGGGCCCACCCTGGGACCTCCTTGTCCGCTGGTTCTGTACCACCTTTGGGTGGAACTGCCTGGGAGTGGGCATGGAAAGGAAACTGTTACCTGTCGTCAGGTCTGGGGTCTGGTGCATAGCGAGCTCCGCAGGGAGTTTGGCGATCTGCTATGCCAGCTTGAGGCCACGTGGTGCATTTAGAGGGTCAGCCTGCCCCTCCAACTCAGCCCCCAGCACAGCCACCTTTGAGGCCATGAAGGTGAAGTGGTGACTGCCCATGCATGGGGACCTCAGTCCCACTGTTTCCATTTGGGGGCTCATGGGCTGCCAACTTCCAAACACCCTTCCCCATCCAAGGTGTTTACCCCCCACATGTGTCATATGCCACCCCAGTATGCTGTCTTGTCTGTAATCCTACCCAACCTACCTCCCCAAATATACCTACTATCCTTCCCCAACATCCTACTTTCACCTTAAAAAAAGAAAAAAGGGCAAACTGTCCCCCCCCAAAAATCTCGTCCCATACATAGCTGTCCATCTCGCACATATGTCCACTGAAAACATGTAATCTGGTGGAATTGGCTTCACAACATATTATTGTTGTCCTCACCCCTCTGTCAGGGGTTTGAGTGTCCAAATCTACCTCCAAATTCAGTGTATATGCACAGCTGTTGCTGTAGAAGAAATGGGCAGCTATGGACCTTCCCTACACCCGTTCTGCACATCTCTAGCTATTTTCTCTATTGTCTTTCCCTATTTGTGTCCCTTTTTCACCACTTCTCTAGCACCCTTTTTTCTTTTCTTTTAAAGACATTAGCATGGGGGTAAGTGGGAGTAAGTGGGTTTAAGCCTGTTTGCATGGGGGAAAGCAATGCACACACAGAATAATCAATTTTGAGACTTACTCTCTGTAAGCATATTTAACTGGAAGTTAGCATTGCTTACTTTCATGCAAACCTACTTTCAACTGCTTAAAAGTGTCTTAATCACTCTGTCTCCAACAGCCCCTGTCCTGCCCAGAACAAAATAAGCAGCTCTTGAAAGTCTCAACCCAGGACCCTGCACACTATAGCCAAAGTGATTTACCACTAAGCCATGTCAGATATAAATAAATCTGATCTTTTCTCAAACATATCATCCAGCACAGTCATTCAACAGTAGAGGAAATGTATTTAGATATGTAGATGTATATATATATATATATATATATATATATATATATATATATATATATATATATATATATATATGTATATATATGTATATGGATCTAGGATGTTTGTTCGAGTGAGCAAATGTCCGAATCCATAATAATCGAACACAGTTTACATTTACATTTTAGCAGGGGGGCTTTGCCCCCCAGTGCCCCCACCCCCCCTACTTTAATATTCTCCCTCCGAGACCGCACTACAGTGGGAAAAAGGGAAATTCCCCTTACCCGCACCATAGTACACCCTTGGCAACAGGCATACTTACGCGAAAGTGCTTCTTCGGTGAAAAGCACTTTCGTGTAATTATGCCCGGCCATTTGGGTTTCGGTCGTTTGCTCACTCGAGCAAATGTCCTTGATCCATATATATATATTTATACATATATATCAATATATATATATATATATATATAAATAAATATGTGTGTGTGTGTGTGTGTGTGTGTGTGTGTGTGTGTGTGTGTGTGTGTGTGAAAAGATATATATATATATATATATATATATATATATATATATATATATATATATATAAAGAACACAACAAATAGATATATGACCAAAGACACCGTTAATGGGGGTGAGGGGGCCCAATTTAAGTACCTCTTGTAATTATTGATATCATCCCCTTTTCCACAGCTGAACAAATCTGCCTTGCAACACATAGCCACAAGAAGTTAACAGTAATCCCTCCCACCTGTATGATGTCTGGATGGTATCAATAACATATCATGCAGTGCAGTCTGGCTACCATAGGGAATGTACAATGTGGAAAGCAGTAAACATTCCAATGATACATATATGCATGTATATATATATATATATATATATATATATATATACATACACACACATATATATTGATATATATGTATATACACATACACACACATATACATATATTACTACATATAGATATGTATAGGAAGAAACATATTTAGAGGGTGCACAGCATATTGAATAGCCAATATTCCTACAGTTGCCACCTTTTAAAATGGACAGTGTTTGATTATCTCATACAAAAGACAATTATTGCATGAAATATATACCCACAGATAAGTCAAAGGATATGACACCACACACAGGTTTGCATACATAAGAAATGTTTAGTTGTGTACTATTTCATTTGTATATGCCATTCCGTATAGCAGTTGTTATAAATAAATACTGAGTAATGCAACTCTCAAGCAAAACATTTTATTCAGTAATCTGACAGCATAGCATATGTTGCTGTCCAGGCCAAGGCCTTCAAGTAGTACAACATTAAAGAAACACTGCCCCAGAATATAAGAATCAATCAGCACTAATTAATGCAGATGTAGTTCAGCAGCCTCCAATTACACTCTGTACGCAACCCCTAGGGGAATAATTAAGTTGTCAAAAGGAAAATGCATCTGTCACATAACAATGCTTAACTTAAAACATCACTATCACACTGACAAACAGAAATGTCTGTAAGACAGTAATCACTAGCCCACCAATGTTCCAAAGGTGAAATGTATGAAAATGTACAGCCATATACCTTAAGGTGTCTTACTACTGATATCCCTCACATGTTGCAACAGATTAGGTTATATATGGTGCATACTCCTCCATCACAGAATGACTTACAGGAGCATATAACAGTGTTACATATTCTGACATCTGGACTGTACAAGGACACACACATTTTGTCCAGCTGTAGCCCACAGACACACACACACTCACACACACACATATATCTATATATATATATATATATATATATATATATATATATATATATATATATATATATATACATATATATATATATCTATATATATATATATATATATATATATATATACCCTACCCCACAATATGTGTGTGTGTGTGTGTGTGTGTGTGTGTGTGTGTGTGTGTGTGTGTGTGTGTGTGTACTGTTAAGCAATGACATACAGGTCATAAAGTGCATTTCTTGTTTTCCCCTCACAGGTGGCGAGGTGGGTCAGGGTCCCTCCTGCAGTCAAACTGATTGATGTTGGTGTCCATACAGACACTGATAATGATAATAGGTGTGTTGAGGCACAGGTGGAGTTGTCAGGGGCTGAAGCTGTGCCATCGTTTGACATCCTACTGTTATCTACCTCATCCCTGCATACAGTCACATTGCCTATACATACCCCATCACCAGTGGCCATAGCTGAGGTGGGTTGGTGGGTGGTGGCATGGGACAGGACAGTGTGTTATCTATGGCATGTGTGTCTGGACACAGCAGCCATATCCGGATGTCCGGTGGGGTATCACACTGGTAGATGTACAGGGGTGCTCATAGGAAGGCTGCTGGTCATCATGCCCCTGGCAGAGGTGCGGTGCCACATCTGGTGTCACCAGATGCATGTTTCAAGCCATCATGGAGGTGCAGGCATGTACAGAATTGTATAACAGACAGGGTCTGAGGCTGCAGAGTGCTACTCATTAAGCTGTTATTGACAACATTCATGGTCTTGCAGGTGCCCCCCTGTTATTTTACAGAGGTCATGGATAGATGGTAGGGTGAGATGGTGGGAATCTGTGCTTGAGCATATGGCGGGAGTAGTGCGATGGCTACATGGACATAGGCCAGCAACACCAACAGCTGGAGGTCAACGTGGATGTGCCAGAAGTCAGAGCCACTCCCATAGTGGCAGTACCAGCCCCAGCACTGCAGGGCGGTGCTGTCCACACCACAACACAGCAGGCCACATGCACATGGCCCTGGCTAGTCACAAGAGGGACCTGGATTCAGTAGACATATGTCCTCATCAGGGGAGAGTACCATATTGTGGCTTGTACTTGGTGGTGCCCGTGGAACCCCTGGCAGGCACAGTTCCCGTGTCCATGGCCAGAGATGGTGAACTGCACACCCTGCCAGGTATGGTCTGCAGCTGTCCAACAAACCTCTGTATAGGGAAGCCACATGGCAGAACTGTGTGCATACCCCCACACACACACACACACACACACACACACACACACACACACACACACACACACACACACACACACACACACACACACACATCACCAACACAGCTAGGGCAACCCCAAACCTCCACACACCACATCACAACAGCCCAATTAATAATTAAGCCCCCTCACACACACACATGATTTAAAATGTATGGCTCAGCCTAGGTCTCTGGCAAACCAACAACACACCCTGTGCAGATGTTGATACCTGTGCCACATCCCTGTCATCCATAACATTGATTCAGGGACAGGCTAATATGGTTCTGATGCATTGGGTGACTGTACTATGGTGTACCAATGTAATGCTGTGTAACATGTTGTCAGCTCTAAAGTTTAATGCTTACATGTCAGGAATTGTAGCTGTACAACCATGATGCATTATAGCTGTTATTAACACTGAGTGATTGTGGTTTCCATAATGTATTCCATTTGTGTTGTAGGTGTCTATGTGTAAGCAGGATATTGGTCTGCTGTTGTTTCCTACAAGGGGTATGGCACTGTGGTGACACCTTGACTGTGCCATATCCTGGGTACAGCTGAACACATGTCACAGGTCTGTGTAAAAGTTACTGCATGTGCCACATGGCTGATAGGTCTGGAGGTGTATACAGGTGAGTGCATGGTGGCTGATGTCAGCAGCCCTTCTACAGTGGACAATGTTAAGTGTACTGGGTGGTACACACCACAAGTTTGTGTATAACACACACAGAGGATTTGGTGTTGATGCAATACACAGAGAATACTGTACACATTGATTTATTTACTTGTGCAAGGAACCAATTTTAGCCTATGTAATTCCACCAAGACAGAATAGGCACAACAACACATTGGAAAATAAGCAGTCTGCTAGATTAATGTCATTGACAATGGTACCGGCAGGGTATAAGTCCCTTTCTCAATGTAATGCAATCCTCAACTGGATAAACATAGGTATGCTGGTGTGAGTGGCACAGCCCTACCCTTTGGAGGGTGTGAGGTGCTGTAGAACCACAGATAGTATGATTGACAACTACTTAACCTGTTAACATGAACTGTACAGTATTACAGCCAGCTAAGTGGAGGGATACACTCAACAGTAACTGCAATGATGGTGGCTGTGTCCACAAGATCCACACCCAGCTCTATATATATATATATATATATATATATATATATATATATATATATATATATATATATACCAACCCCAGTATCGCTGTACACCTATACAGTGGAGAAGAGGGCATTTACACATCTACTATTAGTTGTGATGGAATGAATTTCAACAGGATTATACCTGTGAAATGTTAGCATTTGCCAAGCAGTTCTCAGACAGATGACGTTCTGAGACATGTATATTCTGCAAACAGAAGTAGATCCCTTCACATACACACACACTCTTACTTGGCAACACTGGGACTAGAACCCCTACCTAGGTATGTAGTGTTACTGATGTCTGTGGCCTTAATTGCACACACCACACAGCTTTTAGGATGAGGTGTGTTCCAGGTTACATGTTAGGTGAAGAACATCACCAGGCCTTGTACACTATGGTAATGGGTGATGTACTGGTTGTTTATGTATACATAGTGTGACATACTGTCATATACACATTGACAAACACATAACAGTCATACACACATCTGGGCTTATCCGTGCTAACTACCTTGTCAGTGTGTCCACTCTGTTACAGATAAGTTGCACACAGCACATGCATAACTAGACTGGATAGTGTTATCAGTTACCTGTATGGTTGATGGTGACAGTGGTCCCCATACAGTGAAACATGGGACATGTACTAGGGGTACCATGGTGTAAAGACAGTATACCCAGCACCCACACACCACAGTGGATATTGTATGTACTGACACCCATGATAATACTCTGACATATCCACCATCACACATTGACCAGGACTGCAATACAACCCATTGTCTATCCCAAGAGTGCTACTACATGGATATGCATCTAATGTACATGCCACAGGGATAGTAGGGTGATGCACTGTCATGGCTCTCCTATGGTCAGCAACATCACTATCCCTAATACTGTGTGGCAAGGTGTATTGTATTAGGAGAATGTGGCCTCAGAATGCTGTATCCTACAGATATACACACTTGCACACATGCACACACTTGCCAGAACTCAAAAGGTATCCCATGTCTATCAACTCATTTGTACAACAGTGTTGTTCTGGTACTGCAAGCTCCAGGTAGCCCATAGGCTGAAGAGTGTAACAAGGTACATATAATGTCCAGTATAGCAGCAGCCACATCTAACTATGGCAATGGGGGGTGCAGTGGGTGTGAAGGGCCTCAGGGCATTATCAGCTACAGGTCTACACACACAGGCACTGTTATAATCAGTAATGCATATGTACACATTTGTCAGTACTGGGGTCCATCGGTGCAGGTGTTCATAGGTGTGTACCAGGCTATTGTCCATGGAGAGATGGGAAGTGTAGGGGATGTGTGTACAGTGGTATCATGCCACCTGCCATTTGCCAGCAGGCCATAAATCAACAGATACCGCAGGGGTGATCCTCAGGGTGAGAGTTACATGCAACATCGAATCATCTGGTTGCCTCTTGCAGAGGGCCAGTGACATGCTCCAGTTGACATGTATGCAACATGTATTACATTAACATGGTCAGTGGCTGTCTTGGAGACCTGTACCCAAGCATGTTCTGTTGACTGTTGTAGTGTAGTTGAGGTATCCATGGCATGTGGTGCGTACAGGTGTGGATTCCTAGCTGTGGCATTCATAACACAGCTGGGCAGACATGTCAGTGTCACTCAAGCATAGATTGCCTGTAAGCAGCCGAGATGGAGTCCCGACATCTGCACATCTGTACAGAGAACAGAAAGACATCAGCTAGCCAACTACTTATGCAGTAGGATGACTGGGTTGAAAGACAGATGTCTGGCACTGATAGGTATGCCATTACTACATGACAGCAGCCCTCAATGACATTTCCTATACACACAGTAGTCTACAGTTAATATCCACATGTTAGATCAATATCCAGTAGCAAATACTTAATGACACACAGCTCACACACCAAGAATATGATAGTGAGGACTCAGAGTCCATCTTTGCATGCAAGGTGGTTTGGTTCCAGTACTACAATCTGCAATCCACTCTTACTTGTGAAAACACTGTCAACAATAGTAACGTAATGATACACTACACGCCAGTGTGACTGCATATAACCTGGGATACTACCCATGTATGAAACACATTCAAATGGGAAAGAGTGTTGTATAAGCCATATATCCTCAGGTGTCCCACACAGTAGACTCACACCCCTTGCTACTGTAATGACAGCACATAGACGGATGTTATGTACATGGAATTAAATACACTTATTAAAGATGTCATTATCCTGCTATTTTATCAGACTGGAATGTGATCAGTGATTTCCAAGGCTGAGCTATGCTTAGCAGGTGTAAGCATTACTTAAATGTAAATGCTAAGCACATTTGTGCACTGGTAAGCAAAGCCTAGATGGTGTAAGCGCCTATACGTGTAACTGCACGTCAGCAGCGCTTACCATCTCGCAAACCTACTTAAAGCTGCTCAAAACTGCCTTAACCACTCTGTATCCAACAGCCCTTGTTCTGCCCAGCAACAAAATAAACAGTCCTTGCTGGTCTTGAACCCAGGACCCTGTATAGTATAGTCACAGCAGTTAACCAATAAGCCATCACAGCTGTGAAGACGGTTGTTGTTTTTTCCAATATATCTGTCAGCACACATACTGAATAGTTTTGAACAACTGCTATGACTTCTACAATTGTGTAGTACTTGTTAGTGATATTAGTGTTGAATCACATATGTTGTTATATCTAAATATACACATATCAGATGAACACGGTGTAATACATCTGCGAAGGTATATCAACAGTCATGTTTACACATAACAAGGATATGGATATATATATATATATATATATATATATATATATATATATATATATATATATATATATATATATATTTACATATGTAGATATATATATATACACATATGTAGATACATGTATATATGTACATACACATATATATTTATATATATGTATTTATATACATCTGTATATTGTGTTATATATATGGTCATATATAAAACTGTGTATATATATATATATATATATATATATATATATATATATATATATATATATCTGTATGTATACAATATATATATATATATATATATATATATATATATATATATATATATATATATATGACTCCCAAATACAAACTTTTTGTGAATTAATCCAGCTCAGGTGCTCCCTCCCTGCCAATATATTTAAAAGGACCACCTCCTGCCTAAACCCAGAAGACTCCCAGAATTTGACTGCTAGCCTGGGTCACCTAATAAGCAATCTACTGTGGGGACTCCCAAATGCAAATTTTTGTGAATGTATGCAGCCAAAAGAAATTACCTATAAACTAGCCAATTAAGCTACTTTTTAATATCCATTTTTGTGCTTGTCTGGCCTCCCGAGTGTGCATTTTTTCAGCAGCCTACTGCAGACCGCTTACTACTCTCCCCCCTCCAGTCTTTAAACCCTGTAAATCAATTACTACAAACTGACATATTTAACTCTTCTGCCTGCTATCCTTCTTATACCACTAAGTGGCAGCACCTACAAACAAATTAGCTAGTACTACACTATATCTCCTGAGGCTTTAGTACCAAAAGCTGGTGATATTTTTCTTATGTATTTCATACTCCCTACCTCCTTAAACTCTTATATATCCACTCCTTTCCTTACTAAAATCACAGACTTTGTTTTTCAGTTTGTTAATCTAGTTTTTTCTTCCCTTACAGCAATAATTTAATTACCCACTTACCTTAGTTATAGTGCTACCATTGCTGATACTTTTTCTGCTGCACTCTCCTCATTTGCTCTAGCCCACTCCGTTTGCCCTACAGGCTCACTCCGCTCCCCTATCTTACCCCCAATTTCCACCCACCCCCACATCAACTACATTTATACTTATCCAGCCCCTCCCCCTAATCATCCAACATCGAATCCACATCCCTACCACCCCTTACAGATCCGACAACCACTCCTATCCCTCCCAACCCTGATACATCTGTTCAACTCACTCCTACAAAATCCATACAATTAACAATACCCTTTAACTATGAAGACTTTCTTTCTGCAAATGGCCCTGCTACTCTTCTTAGCATGTACCTACCACATCACTTCATACAACTACCCTGTACAAAACAACTTCCCCTTACCCATAAATCTACTGCCATTATCTCTCCCATCCCAGCCAATTACTCCCTAACAATAAACCCCACCTTATTCAACACTACTACGATAAGCTATACTCATCTTAAACCCATCACCACCTACCCCAAATCAACAGCAACCCATAAATACCTAACAATACTACACAAACTAGTTAAATTATTGCAAAACAACCAACAGCAACTCCTAAATGCTGGAGAAATCCACCCAAACCCAGGACCTAATGATATAAATCCTCTGACTAAAGCACAACAGCTTCCCAATCTAACCCAAATTAATATCAGGCCATTAAATAGCCTACTCCTCCTAAATCTAAATATTAGGAGCATAAACAATAAAATACATGAGCTTCATGCTCTAATCTTACAATATTGCCCAGATATAGCCAGTTTAACAGAAACATGGCTTAAACCATCTACCAAAGATACAGAGATCCTTCTACCTGGGTATAGTATACTTAGGCAAGATAGACTAAAGAAAAAGGGTGGTGGCATTGCCCTGCTTTACAGAAATACTCTGACCATAACTAAATATGAGATAGCCATGCCCCCTTTAGATAAGGCAGAAATAATCTTAACTAGGCTCAAAATATGTAACAAAAAAAACCCATCAACCTAGTAACAGGTTTTATCTCCCCAGGCAATAATATCCCTACCATGCAAACATTACTTCAATAGCTATCACAATCCATGCCTCAAGAGACCATTGTATTAGGAGACGTTAATATAGACTGGCTCACATGTTCCTTCCAAGCACCCACTAACCATATCAACTTGCTAACCTTCTCTCAAGTAATCAAACAGCCCACTAGAATAGCCAAAAATAGTGAAAAAGAAACACTATCAGACTGGATTTTACTAAATAAAATACCTTGTTCCTACTTAGCAGGTACCCTTCCTGACTCATTAAGTGACCATCAAACTACCTTCTTACTTGAATATAATTCCCACCACCCCAAACCCCAACACTTCAAACAATCAGGAACAAAAAGCACTTTAACCCAACTAACTTCCCACAAGAGCTAAAGCAATACGACTGGTCTGAACTGTATTACCTATCTTTAAATGAAGCCACCCAACACTTCAACTCCACCTTCTTAGAAATACTGAATAGGCATGCCCCCGTAAGAACTACAAGAGTTAAAGCTAACACAGTTCCATGGTTAACTAGGGAAACCAGGCAAAAAAATATCAGAAAGGAATAGAGCCTGGACAACCTGGAGGTCCAACAAAAACCCTAGAACACAACAAGCATACCAACAGATTAGAAATCTCACCAAGATAAAATAAATTACTTTATTACCCATCAAAAACAACACACGAATAATCCTAAGAAATTTGTGGCAGGTTTAAACAAGTTACTACACCCTGCTAAAACCATTACCCCACCCCCCAACTACAGGTCTAACAAAAGAAAACATAGCTGAATCATTCAATATATTCTTTACTGAAACCGTACTTGTCCTAGCACAAAAGCAGCTCACTGCCAATACAAGTGACCACCCTACATCCAACAACAGTCCCACTTTTAAGTTACAACCCACCCCAACCTTCTACATAAGAAAACTACTCTCCCAATTAAAACCAACAACACTAGAAGCAGATTCCCTCCATTGTGAATTCTTAAAACTGGCAGCAGCTGAAATAGCTATACCAGTCTCTATACTAATAAACAGATCAATCTCTGAAGCCACAGTACTCCTGGTTTGGAAAACTGCCTACATTATACCCCTTCACAAAGGGGAAAGTTCCTATGACATATCAAACTACAGACCAATCACAATCCTATCCCCACTAGCTAGAATATTAGAAAAATGTATTCACCATCAGTTAATGTCCCACCTTATTAATCAAGAACTCATATCTCAAATGCAACACGTTTTTTTCCCAGGTCATAGCACAACTAAAGCCGTGTTAGCATTCACAGATACCATAAACCTCAACAGGAACAACAGGAAACTTTAATCAGCCCTTTTCTTAGACCTATCAAAAGCATTTGATATGGTTAACCATGACAAACATCTCCCACCTTGTAAACCTAAGTTTAGACAACCAATCAGTCCCTGGTTCAAAACCTACCTCAGCAATAGGCAACAAGCAGTACTATGGCACAATAACTTGTCTCCACTCTTACCTGTCACACTTGGGGTACCTCAGGGATCTATACTGGGCCCCTTGCTATTCTCAATTTTTACAAATAATCTCCACTCAGCTGCAAATAGTTCTAGCCTTATCCAATACGCAGACGATTTAACTATAATATGCAGTGCTCCTACCCTGGCAGATCTACACAATAAATCCCAGGATAACTTCCACTCAGTCAAAAACTGGCTTATTGAGAACGGCCTCATACTTAACCCCCCAAAAAAAACAAGCTTTTGCTATTTCATCCCTCACTCCTATCACCTCCTTCACCATTCACTCTAAAAATGGGTACCACTATTTCACCTGAATCCCATACAGAACTACTAGGAGTTACCACTGATAACAAGTTAAAATTTGATATACACGTTAACCTGGCTATTAGAAATACAAACAAAAGGCTAGGTAGTCTCTACAAACACAAATCCTTCCGGACCCATAACACTAGATCCACAATGGCTTGTACCCACCTTCTCTCAACACTGCTGTATGCATCTCCAATCTTGACCAATCTATCCAAAACAGGAACCAACAAAATGACCACCTGCTATAATCAGATAGCCAAATTTGCTAATAATAGCTCTTTCAGAACCCATCACTGTCACAACCTAAAGGAATTGGGCTGTCTTGAACTGCCAAATTTACTAATCTATAATCAACTGATCATCACTCACAAGCTGCTCTTCCAACCACATATAACACCTTCATTAAATAACATAATCCAACAGTACTCCTGTCCTAGGCAACTCCGCTCCACAGACAAGTTACTGTTAACAGTTACTAGAACCCACAAACATGCTGGTGACTCCCTCTACTCTTCTTATATGTCCAAAGTCTGGAACTCTCTCCCTGCATCTATAACTCTGGAATCTTCCCTACCTAAATTTAAAAGGTCTATCAAAAGTCATCTAAACAACAAATGGCTATGTCCCTGCTCCACACCAGACTTACTCCAGTCCCACTCCTATACTAATGCAACTCTTACCTTAATATAGTCTCTTGACTCACCTGTATAAACTTGTACTCCACAACAAAATAATTAGAGTATATTTGTGTTAGTTTGCTTGCTTTATTGTTGTTTATAAATCTATTGATAACTGGACCTGTCTATA
This sequence comes from Protopterus annectens, assembly GCF_019279795.1. Classification (NCBI taxonomy): domain Eukaryota; kingdom Metazoa; phylum Chordata; order Ceratodontiformes; family Protopteridae; genus Protopterus; species Protopterus annectens. The sequence goes on along the minus strand of NC_056726.1, from coordinate 1,598,155,368 downwards.
GCATGACTCTTAATATGTGTTCTCAACTAGATACTCTTAGTGGACCTAGTTGAAATATGTTTTTAAGCATTGTCTGTATGTCTTATAAATTGTCTCTGTGGAGCTTTTCTCCCCGGGCCTCCTTTGAAAATGGACATGTATCCAGATGGACAATCCCGGTTAACAAATGTAAAATAAAAATAAAAATAAATAAATAAATAAATAAAATAAAATATGTATATGTATATATATATATATATATATATATATATATATATATATATATATATATATATATATACATACATATATATATATATATATATATATATATATATATATATGTATATGTATATATGGGTCTAGGACTATTCACTGAAAGCACATTTCACTGAAAATCAAATGACTGCACAAATCACTGAAAGCACAATTCACTGAAAACACAATTCACTGAAACACATTTCACTGAAAGTTATATATGGCCTTTTCCCCACTGTAGTGTGACCCTGGAGTTAGAATATATAGTAAGGGGGGTGTGGGGGGGCTGGATATATATTAAGTTTAGAAAATAGTAATTTATTGAAATTGCAGGTATCCATGCATAATGATTCTGTGGAATACAGCAGAGATATGACCAATAAATGTGGGCAGTCTGACACACTCTGTTCAGTCTAGAGGTATACACAGAACCCCTTAGTGCAAGATGTGTGGACCAAGCCTGACAAAGTGGATGTTTACAGCCATGTAAATGGGGATATCATGAAAATACTAGAATAGATAAGCTCACACAGTTTATGCATTCACACACTCCTATCTGTCCTGACACATAACCAGAGGAGCAGAGGTCACAAGCCCACATACTACCCACAACTTAGTGACATACATCTGTACAGCATCCCACTGCTTTGTCAGAAATACACAACAGTTATGGTGGCCCGGCAACAGTACATCTGACAAATATTTGGACATAACATTACACTGGGTAAGTACACTGAGCTGCTAGGCATCTCACAATGCACTGTGCAAACTACAGGCAGACTGCCACAGTACTGGCCTACATTTCTTATGGGGGAATACACATGTACCTGCAAATATAGCAGGCTCTACAGGCATGTAACAGCATGGAGTAACAGACACCTGTGTGAAAGTGCATACCCAAAACCAATCTGAACACAGCCACAGTCACATATGGTAAGCATACTTAATATTACAGTATATGGACTGTATGATCAACACCATCCTCATATGTGCCACTCACACACTAACCCCACATATACTGGGCCAATACACAGTGTATTCCAATGCCTGAATGTGGTATGGGACATGTGTCGGTCTGGCCCTACAAACATGTACTCCAATAGGGTACCACACACTGGAGCAGCATGCAAAATCAGATAGTACAGGACCAAGAACAATGACATCTACCACAGTCTGTACACAGGCCAAGGTACATATTCACAATATGCACTCTGTCAACAATCACCATAAGTACACAGACCTTACTACTGTACACACTACAACAGAATGTCCAGGTTTTGTCCTCAAATATAAGCCCTACTATACATAACGTGTCTAGCAGTCTGATATCTAACTGACTTGTTATCAGGTATGATGTCAGTAAATCATGATGTACTGAACATATGCACCTCTTACTGCATGGCATACGTACAAAAGTTGACAGAGTTGTGGCTGGAGGCACAAACACAGGGCCAATATTGACATGTTGCTGTGATAAACTCATACATTTACTGGTGCAACAGTTTTTTTGTGACGTATGTCTTCTGAGGGATATGAAGTCAGTAACTCACATAGCTATCACCATGTGCTGACTGCAATCCTCAGAGTATGCTACTGTATTTCTAAAGATAGGACATGTGTGAGTAGCATAACACATGTAAGACTCCAAGCACTGGCCAGTCTGCAAACATCCCTACAGGTGAGAGTTTCCTCAACCACATAACACTGTTATGACAGATATTAAATCATGTAGACCAGCCATATCCTCACAAACCCTGTTAAACCAACATTACTTCAAATGTAGAAGCACAAGACTTACATTCTGTCCTCATGTCTGGAACATCCTCCTCCTGTTTGTTGGCCTGTCTCCACAGTGTATGTTGCAAGAGGCATATTCCACTACCCTATGTGATGATGTTTGTCAAACACTGACATGAAGTCTTGCTCACAGTGAATTTAAAGGGCCAACACTCACATGATATTCTTAGTTATAGGAATGTGTTTCCATGCAATTGGCTATGGGAATGATACCACAGATGTTCCACATGCAATCAGCTAGTAGGGGACTGGAATTAATGCACAGGCCATCAGCTGATCATGAGCATCACTTACAAAACACAAGATGCTGTCTAAGCAAAGCAGGTGTACTTTTCCACATCCACCAGAGTGGGAGTGAGAGAGACAGAGACAAAGTAAGAAAGGAAGGGGGTAGGAAAGTAAGAGCTAAGCATGTTTGTGTCGCATACTTACCAGTGCTGGGTTTCAAACCCCTGCCTATGTATTGCTATTACATTTTTATGCAGTTATTGTATGTGCCACGGGGCTTACATGTTGGAGAGCTGTCCAAAGGTATCTTTGAAGGTGAGTGACATCAGCAACAGTAATAAAGGAAGGATAAGGTAAATGTAGTACATGTGTCTGCCCACAAAAGCAGGTGTCATGGAAGACACAACCACACTCTCTCAGGGGCTCACACACATTAGCACAGTTGGCAGGGTCAGGATTAGAATTCCTAACTAACTAGTTAGCTACACTACAGTATTACGCAGGTATCACATGTGCCACAGAGGTTATCAGGCTGATATATGGGCAAAGGGTATGTCAAGGTTACTGACATCAGAAGCCATGCTACATTAGGGCAATGTGAGGTGTAGTGAGTGTGAATGGCGTCCAAATCATTAATCTCCACACACACGCGCACACACACACACACACACACACACACACACACACACACACACACACACACACTTGCCAGTACTGACATGAATGGGTTCATTGCTTCACAGGTGTGTAGTAGTTGACTGTGCCAGAAGGCTGTACAAGGCTAGGCAAATTGTATACTTTGGCATCAGGCCACATGACAATGGTCTGCAGTGTGGCTTAGGGGTGTAGTCTCTGGATTGGCCCTTAGAGGTGGGTATTGTATTCACCATCCACTCATCCGGGTTACTATTGTGGGTGGCCAGTGCTGTGCAATGCTTGCCATTTATGTGTTCTATATTCCATAACATGGACAGTGTCTGGGTTGTGCACATGTCCCACATGCATGTTCTGTGACATGTGGAAGTGTACCTGGAATGTTTGGTGCATGTTGTGTGGACAAATTGTTATCATCTGATGTGGCATTCCTGACCTCATGTGGTAAGAACTGGCTATGGAACTGAGGTTGTGCCTGCACCTACATTGACAGCATGATACAGGTATTCACTGGTGTTAGTGGCATCTCTACATACAGGGCATGTGTATAAGGCATGGTATTTCCTTTGTCGGTTACATTTGCAGACTCTACAGTTATTGCAGACGTCCAGTGGCGAACATAGCAAAGTACCACTGTAAGCAATTATTTGCCTATTGTAGAGATGGAACAGGGTGCCATGTCCTCTGTAGTCCACTACAATCACACCATGGTTACTATCTGTGGGCATTATGCAGGGAACTACCAATATAGTGGTTGTTGCCTAGCCAAGTGTGTTTGTGTATGAGACATGGGTGCAGAGTGTTCTCTGGATAATACAAGGGTTGCCTATATTCTTCAATCCATAATGTCATATGTAGGGGTATGGCTTGTCTACACCAGCCTTTCTGCTGTTTGACATCTGTTGCCCATGTAAGGTGGACATTGTGACATATAGTAGGTCCTTAATATACGAAATTTGCAAAACCCGCCCCACAATGAGTCCTGTTATTACACAATCACAGCTACCTCCACACAGGATACTGATGACAAACAAACACACACACACACACACACACACACACACACACACACACACACACACACACACACACACACACACACTTGACAGTACTGAGATTCAAACCCCTACCTAACTATGTAATGCTACTACAGTGTATCACATTTATTGCACACATCATGGAGCTTATAGGTGTATTTCAAGGTGAATGACATCAGCAGGCTTGCCAAAGTAGGGCAATGGAAAGTACAGTGACTGTGACTGGCCTCAAAAGCATTGATCCCTACACGCACACTGGCCTCAAAAGCATTGATCCCTACACACACACACACACACACACACACACACACACACACACACACACACACACACACACACACACACACACACACACACACACACACACACACACACACACACACACACACACACACACTTGCCATGTCTGGGATTAGAACTCCTAGCTAACTAATACATCATACTATAGCATTACGCAGTTATAGCATGTGCCACGGAGCCTATAGGGCTAGCCTTTCTGCAATGGTGTATTTCAAGGTGAATGACATCAGCAGGCTTGTCAAAGTAGGGCAATGGGGACTGCAGGGTGTATGAATGGGTCATAAACCATTCGTCTGAAAACACACACACAACAATCAGTCAAACACAGGTTTACATTTGACAGGACCGTGTATACAACTGCTAGATAAATAATGACTTGTACTGTCATGTTACTCAGTTATCACAAGCACCATAGACACTATAGTGCTGAGGGCTACCAGAAGTAAATGTCTACAGTGATAGACATTTGCACATCATGTGGTATTGGCCAATTGGATCTGTGCTGGGTGGAACAGGCCTCATGATGGGAAGCTCTTTGCCACTGTCTGTCACTCTCTTCCTCACATCTATGTATGTGTATGTTTGACCTATTATAGTGTGTTGTCCTTGGATATATGTGTGTATTCCTATCTGATGTGTGTGCAGTGCATGACTAGTGTGCAATGTGGAGTGTGTGTGCAGATATCTGCGACTGACAGATATGTATAGCCCACTGTTGTTGCCAGATGTGGGCTTCATTTCTGTAAGTGTGTGAGCATGCCCAGTATGACCTTCTGTATCGAATGTGTAAATCCTTTCCAGGTAGGCTGTACTCCAGTGCAGGCATTTGTGTTCTACACCTACAGCTAGCAACCTGTTTCTGCAGGATATCTGTAGATCGGTTGACAATATGAGGTCACAATGGGCAAAGGATAGTGGGAGTAACTTATTGTGTCTGTGCTGCTTCTGCTACATGGTTTTTGTGTTAGCAGAGATATTCAGACATATGTACTGTTTTATACTGTGATGTTTTATGTCATCAACTACTGACAGGTATATGTATTTGCTTGCAGTAATTTCCTGGGGAATACAAGATGAATGTAGCTGTGTCCAGTATTGTGGTCTGCAGCCTACATATTCTTGCACAATCATGCCATTCTGGAGGGGGAGCTGCAGACATTTGCTGATGGGTCTGTGTAAATGGTTCAGCACCTTGGTACTGTGGTGGCTGAGGATCCCATGCTTGTACATCTCTCGATGTGACAGAATGGCCATATCCTGCTTTGGCCATACCTCACAGCTGTACAGATTCACACAGGTTACCCAGAGGCAGAGCTCATATTTCTGGTCATTACCCCTTCAAATTGTGGTTGACAAGCATGTTTGTAGCCACCCATTCCTGTGTTTGCAGGCAGGGATAGTATGTGCACACATTTGAGTTTCAGACTTCACACACTCCATGGCATCCATGCTTCTACCCTCCTCTGTTATTCTATCCTCTTCCAAACATTATACAAACGATATCTGATAAGTATCCCTATAGTTATAACACCATCCCAGCAGTATTTAGGGGTTGGTCCACAGTTCATGCAGTAGGACATGGTGGACATGCTACTGGGATTTGTCGACATGGCCTTGCATTTGTGTTCTGTGGACTGTATTATGTCGTTATTTGGAAGTCCATGAGATAACATACATTGGCAGTACGGGCGACACACAAGCCTTTGGCAGAGGACTGTAGGGCATTTGGTAATGATGCAGGCCATCTGTAGCAGGCCAGTGCATTGTGCCATTCCTACAGTCCCAGGCTGCAAGCCACTATATTCCCCCTGGGGTGACAGCGTAGGTGTGTAAGGTGTTAATGGCAATAGATTCTGTCCTTATTGATCCATTGGTGTGGATGCTGGTAGGGTGCTGCTTATAGCTAGGGATACACCTGCATGAGACACCTCTTCAGCATGCTGCCCCCTGTTGTAGAAGGAAGTAGTCCACAAAAATGACAACAATTGATTGGCCAAAGAAGAGCCAAGGTATACAAAATGATAAAGAGAGAAATTAGAGGAAAGAAAAATACTTCCACAGGAAAAACTGTTACAAGCTTCAAATAAAAATTTGCTTTCATTAATACGATGGATTTTCAAAAAAACAGTATATAGATCAAGTAACTTTGATCTCTTTGAAAAAAGAAGCCTCTGAGGAAGTGAGAAAATATAAACAACAAAATCAAGAGATTTTTTGAAAAATGTAAAAAATAAATATGGACTTGGGAAAGAAAGAGATTTGATATGGTGCAATATTTATGCAAAGGAGAAAGTCAAGTTAACTAATATGGAGAAGGCAGTCTCAAAGATATTCAAAGACAAATACAGGCAAAGGAATTCAGATATGGAAAATTTCACAACAAAAAGACTAAAAGCACAAATATTTAATGTAGAAAAGATGATTAGTAAAGCAGAAGTTAAAGAAATAGAAGTTGAAGTTATGGAGTGTCTGCGAGGTGAAGGATTTAATGTAGAAGGTCTAAAACAGATTACATTACTGCAGGATGGAGTGAGTCCTCAGAATAAGGAAAAGCAAGATCAGGAGACATGTGAAGAAGAAATATGGACAGGGGAAAGGAAAATAAAATTAATATGGTGTAATATTTATGCAAAGGAGAAAGCAAAATTAACTAATACAAAAAGAGCAGCACCAAAGATATTTGAATATAAATATAGGCAAAGGAACCCGGATATGAAAAACTTTACAATACAAAAAATAAGAAGACTAAGAGGATAAGTAGAAAAAAAGATTAGTAACAGAGAAGTCAAAGAAATAGAAATTGAGGTAAAGGAAAAGCTGCAAAGAAAAGGATTCAGTGTAGAAAATCAAATGCAGAAAGCACACAACAGGATAGAGCAATGGATATCCAAATTAAGGGGAAACCAGTGGAACAGGAAGTAACTGGTCAGGTGCCATATCAAGATATTTTGGACCCCTCCACAGGAAACCAGTATAAACATTCACTTGGAGCTAGACAGCAAGGAAAGGAACAGGAAACTGTGGAAATTCTGAAGCAGTCAATGTTGAGGAGTGATAGGCCAGTGAGTTCCCATATGACAGATCAACAGCTGACACAGGATGAAATTGAAGAGAATGTGCCACAGGAAGATGTTGTAGAACTTTCTATAGAATACCCACAGGAAATGGAAAACAAGGGGTGTGCTCTCAGTATGGAAGAAAAGGAGTTAAAAGAAGAGTTGCTTGATTTAATAGACAATGACAGATATATCAAGATCAATGAGAGAAATAGACTGCAGAAGGTTAATAAAACCCCAAAAGTCAGAAGCTTGATAAAACAAATGAACACAGTAATTAGGATTGTCCATAGAGATCCATGCGATATAACAGAAGTAAACAGAATATATTACTGTGCTGCTAAATTAATAACTGATAAAGTTCTACCTCATGGAAATAGGGTAGCGAGGGAAAAGAGGGGGCAAAAGAGAATACTATCATGGAAATATCAAATAGAGAAAACTATAAAGCAGTTAAGACAAGAAGTATCATTGTTAGAAGATTATAGAAGAGGGAACAGAGCAACAAAAATATTAAGAAAGATAGATGTGATAAAAGCAATGAGCAGTATTAGAACAGACCAGGATCTATTATGCAGTATTGGAGATAACAAACTAAAAATTTAAAAAGAGGCATAAGACCTAGAAGATACGAAGATAAATATAAGGGAAAAGCACAAAATAAAAAATTTACTGATGATCCAAAAAAGTTTTATAGAGAATTGGGAAATAAGGTAAAAGGAATTGATAGGCCACCAAAAAAAGAGGAAGTAGATACATTTTGGAGAATTGTCTATGAAGATCCTGTGGAACATAATAAAGATGCTAAATGGATAGAAGAAGTAAAAGAAAGAATAAGAAGTTTAAAGGTACAGGATATAAAATGGTATGAAATAGCCAGAGAGACTGAAATAAAGTTGAGAAAAGCCTCTAACTGGAAAGCCCCAGGCCCATATGCCGTACCTAACTTTTGGCTTAAAGTATTAACTTCTTTGCATGAGGATTTAGCCATGAGTAAGGACTATTTATATGCGCACCCCGAACATACACCACACTGGTTAACAACAGGAAAAACAATGCTCTTACTTAAGAGTGAACCTGCAAGCTACCCTAAAAATTATAGACCAATACCTTGTCTTCCAACGATATACAAAATATACACGAGAATTGACACCAACAGAGTTTAGTCATTTATAAGAAAACTCAATTTTGGCAGTAGAACAAAAGGGTAATAAAAGAAAGTTATATGGAACACAGGACCATTTGTTGTTAAACAAAGTTTTAGTGAAGAATTGTAAGAAGGGAAAGAACCTAAGTATGGCATGGATTGACTACAAAAAAGCATTTGATAGTATTCCACATTCATGGATAAAAGAGTGCTTAAAAATGTATAAGATAAACCCTGCACTGATTGATTATATTACAGTAACCATGAAGCAGTGACAGACCACTTTGCAATTAAGCCATGATAAAGGACAGATTATTATCCCAGGGATAAAAATTCAAAGGGGGATATTCCAGGGTGACTCTCTGTCACCCTTGATATTCTGCCTTGCCATTAACCCATTAAGCTGCTTACTTAACAGCTTAGGCCATGGCTATAATTTGGCATCTAGAAAACAACAAAGTCTAATGACGTCTCATCTTCTCTTTGTCGATGATTTAAAATTGCGTAGCTCATCAAATGAGGAACTGAAAGCACAGCTGCAGGGTGTCAAAACTTTTTCAGATGATATTGGAATGTCATTTGGTCTTGATAAATGTGCAAAAGCAACCTTTAAAACAGGAAAGTTGCAGCACTGGGAAAATATTGGTTTGGGACAAAGAACTTGAGCAAGAGGGGGTGTATAAATACTTGGGAATTGATGAAGGATCTGCAATAAAACATGAACAAATGTGAATAAAGCTTAGTAAGGAGTACTTTAGAAGACTTAAATTAATCCTGAAAACAGCACTGACACCTAGGAACAAGATCCAAGCTATAAATCAATTTGCTCTTCCTGTCCTAACTTATAGTTTTGGAGTGATTGACTGTCCCCAAAAAGTGTTGGATAGATTGGATATTAAAACAAGAAGGATGCTTCATGCTCACCAAATGATTTATAAAAATCAGTGTATACCAAGATTAAATATTCCCTGTTCTGAAGGAGGGATGGGACTCTTTGAAATTGATTACATGTATAGATCTGCAATCGTGGGACTCAACACATATTTACTGACCTCATAAGATCCAAATGTGGTGAAAGTTTTGAAACATGAGGAGAATAAATCTAAGATGAAATCTCTGCTTAATTTAGCGGAAGCATATCGATGTCAAACAGGAATGGAAATCAAACCAGAAGTGGATAAAAACCAGGCAGCAACTGAATATGCTAAAAAACGAAAGAATATAAAGGTAAAGGACCAGGTGAGAAGGCAAGAAATGTGGAAAAAAACATAAATATAGTTACAAGTATAGAAAACTTCTGGAAGAGCCTCATGTTGATCAATACGCAGGAATGGTTAAGGAGAGGTGAACTTACATCAAGAAATGAAAGGTTAATATTGGTAACCCAAGATAGTGGGCTACGTACACGCTGGTTTACAAACAGACATATGTAGGTTTTGTGGAACCGAATTGGAAACAGTCACACACCTTATTGCTGGTTGCGACTCTCTAATGGCAGAGGGACTGTATACTGAAAGGCATAATAATGTGCCGTGATTGTTACACTGTGAGATTGTGCAAACATTATGATATCGAAGTGGCTGAAAAACACTGGAAACATCAGCCACAGAGAATCATAGAAAATGATGAAGTTTACATCACATGGGATCACCCAATACCAACAGTCCAAAAGATAGATGTTAGAAAACTGGATATAGTGGTCCAAGAAAAGAAGACAAAAGTAGCATTGTTAATTGAAATCGCCACACCTAGTGACTACAGTGTCTTCCGTACAGAGAGACAGAAAATCATAAAATACCTCGATCTGCAGGCAGAAATGAGAACCATGTGGAAGAAAGATACCCAGACAGTTCCAATAGTAGTAGGAGCAACTGGTCTTATAAAAAAGAATTTACAATCGTATTTAGATATGTTACCAATTCATGTAACACCATACGAATAGCTGAAGGAGTCATTAATGGGCACATTGCGTGTGCTGCAAAGAGCACTTTTGGCTAACATCAAAGAGTGAAACAATGCAAATTTCATGAACTTTAATCGTGTTTTGACTTAGGAATGGGGTCCATTCCCGTCATGGTATTAGAAATCTAAAAGACTTGAACACATTAAAAAATGGCAGTATGGGCAAGACACAAGCCTTTGCCAGAGGACTGTAGGGCATTTGGTAGTGATGCAGGCCATCTGTAGCAGGCCAGTGGATTGTGTCACTCCTATAGTCCCAGACTGCAAGCTGCTGTATTCCCCCTGGGGTGACAGCGTAGGTGTGCAAGATGTTAATGGTAATAGATTCTGTCCTTATTGATCTATTGGTGTGGATACTGGCAGGGTGCTCCTTATGGCTAGGGACACACCTGCATGGGACACCTCTTCAGCATGCTGCATTCTGTGACTATTCCCATAGAGAGATGGGGTCATATTGTACTCATTCCCAACAGCAGGGATATGACCTGTGAGGTACCTGTGGCTGATGGTGGGGTGAGCTGAGTGCATGTGTGCTATGGAAGCTACTTGCAGCTGACTCACAGATATATGTGGGGCATTCCACTTATGTTGGGTTGTGCAGGGACATCAGCAGTTTCTCAGTACTTCATACACGTGCCTTTAGTGATCTGCCAGTGTTTGGCCAGACTACATCAGTATTCCATACTACACAGCCAACTAATGTGCTGCTAACCTGTATGTACAAATCCAAAGTTGTGTTCATTTGACAGTAACATTTTATTCACTCTCTGTCTAGGGTACTTCCACCTGTGTACTGTTTGTATGCCTGGGCCCCCATTCATGCCATGTCCATCTTTCAGATGGTGACAGATATTACATCATAAGAATTAGTATGGACTACTGCTGGAATGTGTCTTGCTGGGATGCATTGTGTTTGGCACTGCAGTTGTGAGAACTTGGACCTGTCATCAACAGTACTGGCCATTGGCCACCAGGACACAACCCCCCATGCCTACATGCTGACCACTTTCACACAATATACAACACACAACAACCTAACACACAGAGCCATGCATATTGTATATGTGCAACAATCTATCCTGCTACTTTGGCCAGCTCAGGTAATCTGTGCTCCACTGTTATTATACGCACATATACATGTTACTACAGTTCTACATAGGATTGTGGGGGGGGGGGGGCACACCTGACAACTGTAAACATTTGCTATGACTGTACTGGTATTTCAGGTACTCTGTTGGCTTCCATTTCATTCTGTATTCTGACCTATCATGCAGACTAGAGGCATAACAGTGTACTACAGTTCTTAGGTTTTATTGACCTACATTTCAGTTTCAGACTTCTCACCCTTCAGAACTAACATCCCACTGCCTGACCTGTTGTAGTCTGTCTGTGTAGGTCTAGATGGGGCTGTTCTCCATAGCCATAAATCAGAGGCCTTAGTATAGCCTTTCTTTGTGTTTGTCTACACCTGTCCTGCTGGCTGAGACTGTTGTTGGGTATGTGAGCCTTACTGACATGCACGTCTGTGTCCTATGGACACACATTTGGCCCACCACATCTCCTGCAGTGGGTTTTGTCGGCTTGTCTAGTACTGCCTACTATGTTGACACCAGTATTTGTTATGGATTTCACGCTGCCGATATAGGTGTCTACTATCCCATTCAGCCACCCAATTCCCTTACATGCTCACATTCATACCATAGATACAGGTAGAAGAACATACTACTACATTCAGCAATTGATAGTGAGAGTGACTTACCTTGTGGCTGTGCCAGTATTGAGGATGGTGCTGGAGGGCTGACTATGTCGGATGCACATAGTACACTCCCTATACATGGTTAAGCACAGGCAGTGTCATATTCGGCATCCCTTTTATTGTATGTGCGAGTCAGAGAGAGGTGTCATTCCCTGGGTTCCTACCGTGTCAGTGTATGTGCTATGTGCCAAGGCCTGGGCATACCGGGCATGCCTCCTTCTGCCTACAGGGGTAGACTCAGGTTGTTCCTTTTCCAAGTCACTCTGTGCCTGTGCTGGCCTTGGCAATGGTGGGGAACTGTGTGGCCCTGCCCCATGCTGTTCCTGCTGCAGCTGTTTCCGCAGGAAAATATTGTGTAGCATGGCACATACAATGACAATTTGGGTACATGTAGCTGGTGAGTACTGCAAGGCTCCACTGGATATGTCCAGGCTCTGGAACCATGACTTGAGCATCCCAAATACACGCTTTATTATGATTCTGGTCTGTGCATGTGCCTCATTATGGAGTTCTTGTTCATATGTGTGTGCATTGCTGATGGGTGTCATCAGCCAAGGCTCCAGTGCATAACCAGCATCCCCCACTAGGTGGTCATACGGGATGTCCCCACTGGCAAATCTCTGGTATGGCTGCGTCATATACCAGATGTGGGAGTTGAGATAGCTTCCCGGGCTGCCAGCACACACATTCATTGTGATGCTCTGGGCATTGCGCACAGCCTGCCAGTTGATGGAGGGGAATCCCTTGTGGTTTATGTAGACTCTACCCCGCTCACTGGGTGGTGCTTTGATGTGAATGTGCGTGCAGTCTATAGCACCCACTACCTCAGGGTATTCTGCTATTTGCTGGAAGAGATGCATATTGCTGGTCAGCGCTTCACAGGTGTTGAGGAAATATATGTGCTCACCAGCATGTGCTGACATGGCATCCAGGAAACTGGTGGAGTACACTGGATGCTGATGCCTCTGAGATCCCCATGATATCTACAGTTGGCCTTTGGAAGGTACTTGTGGCTAGTATTCTTAAGCCTACACATACCTTGGTATCCACTGGGATGGGTTCCCCTCTGTTGGTTCTGTGTGTGAGGCATGGCCGGCACAGCTCAACAATTTGCTGTAGGAGGTCCCTGTCCACCCTATAGTGCCCTACTCTCTCCAGCTCATGTAGCCCCTGGTAGCTTACCCTGGGTCTGTACACTCTTCTCCTTCGCCTCACTGTGAGTCATCAGCATTGTCATCCTCACAACCCTCAGCCTCTTCCACATGTTGATTTATGAGAGCAAAAGCATCCCCTATCATTTTGTTGCTTTTGTTAGGTAAAATGTCCCAGTTTGTGTACACCAGTGGTGTAGAGTTTGTGGGAAAAACCAGAGGGAAAGGTGTTTGTATAGTTTATAGTGGTGTGCTGTGCTGGGCTGGGCTGCTGCCTGTGTAATTTGCTGATTCTGATACATTTCACCTGCCAGCTGTGCTAGTTCTCCTTGATTACCTTCCTACTGCTGTTTTTCCCTTCCCATTGCCTTACTGTTTAAGCCTCGAAGCACGCCGCACAAACACAGTGCTCAGATGTGAACGGAGCTGCAATTTCCTGGTTTAATTTTTTTCTTTATTTGTTTAAAGCCTGGTGCACGGCGTGCTCACCCGTTTAGGCAATGTAAATACTGCTAGGCAGTTTCAGACACACACCCTGCCTTAGCTCCGCTAAGTTAAGGGCAAACCCGAGCCACAGAGATCCATTAAGCTTACAGTACTCCTGACACACCCCTCTATGATGTCAGCTAACTCTTAGGCTTGCACCGTGGTTTTCCTGCGCCTACTCGGTTGGGTGCTGGCTAGCAATGAGGGGAAATCTGTGATTCAGTATCATTACCCTCATTTGCATAGAACTGGCTACTAATGCCTAGTTACAAGTCTAACACTGAGCCTTCCCCCTTAGCAACCACTATTCAGTGGCCTTGTTGTCTTCTGCCTGCCATTGACTATAATGACAAAATTGTGATTTGCCTAGAAAGCTTTTTTCAAGGTTTTATTTTAATTTTTGGGCCAATCCCATTTGCTCGCAGCTGCCCTATGCTTAAATGGCCGAAATCGGCCAAAAGAAATACAAGTTATTTTTTGTTATTTTGAAACTATTTTCCATGCCAATGGCCATATATTTGGCCATTGATATGCCTTCCACATTATATACACCCTTTATTTGGAGCTGTCGTGGCTCTGTTTTATAGTTTGCAATAATGTACTTGGTTACTAGCCAAATACATTTTTGCAGGTTACACTAATCCTGCAGGGACGACTGCCTGATTCCTGGATCGCTAATTCATCTCATTTGTATGGTTTTCATCTGCAAATGGGATAATTAGCATACAGGAGCTGTGTCCATGCAGGAACAGTGCAGGAGCATTAGTGCACGTCCCAGGAGCTTGTTCCTGGATCTCTCGGCAGCCATATTGTCTCCAGCAGCTCTTGCACTATTCCTGCACACCGTGCAAAGCTTGTTGAATCCCAGGGAGACTCTACCCATATATCTACATAACACATATACATATCATACACACAGACAGCTATATTTATATATACATCCCAGTTAATTATATAAATGTGTGTGGATGTCTGTATTGTCCTACATACCCTAATAATGGTGAGTAAATCTACACTATCTCACATCCATACTGTTGCTCAAAGGATCTAAACTAATGGTGCAACACTGCATAATCCAATTACCTACATATCCCTGTGCCTGCTGGATGTCACCACATACAGAGACGCAGGTGAGCAGGTGTTGTAATGTATAATGTTGTCAATTCATGTATGAACAGGGCACATTGTTCCTGCCCACAGGTTTGCCCATCTAACTGCAAGCAGCCATATATGGCCATACTGGTAAATGTACACACATAGCTAGGATAATAACAGTTATTCCACTGCTAGGATACTAGATGCAGATAACAGTATGAAGCAATATCAGTCTGCAGACCACATATGCTGTTCAACGCAAGTCTAGTTTGTGTAATGTACAAGTACTGTGCCTGCAATAACATATACAACAGACTCAACCTGTGGCACATGTAATAAGTACTGTGATCTATAGTGAATAAGACTAGATGAGTAGGGGTTCTACTGTCACTCCAAGCTACTTGGTGTGTGTGTGTGTGTGTGTGTGTGTGTGTGTGTGTGTGTGTGTGTGTGTGTGTGTGTGTGTGTGTGTATTCCCTTGCAAAAGAACTGTCATGCCCTCATGGGCTATCTACCTGCAATGGTTATGCCCTTTTTTGCCCTGTAACTTGCTGCTGGCTTCATCACATATGGCACCCTTTGCATTGTGTCTCGCTTTTGCAGGTCAAGAAGATCATAGTGATCTGAGAGCATGTCAGCTGCTGTTGTCCTGCTGCAGACATGGCTACAGCTGTATGGAGTGGGAGAGCTGGAAGTGCCTTGCTGGAGTAATATTCAGTTCTCCCCTTGGCAACGAGCCTGATATGACCACCTGCTGTGTCTCAGCTGTCACTAGAGAAGATGTTGGAGGCTGAGACCCAGGGAACAGCCAGCATGTAGCACATTCTGAAATTAAATGTAGATTCAGTTAACCCGTGGCTCCATTCCACTGGGCCATAAAAGAAGGGTGTGGGCCCCCTTCCACCAGTCAACTTGACCCATCTGCTAGGTTTCAGTAAATATCCTCTGGTCCTGTCAGCTGGCAACATGTTGTCTATAATTCATCTTCCCTCCATCCAGGTTTACTGACATCCTATTGTTCTTCAACTTAGCCATTACCCTTGTCCAAGCCTCCACATCATTATTGTCTGATGTCTGTAGGCTGTGGCTGCCCCATATGTCTCCCTTCTAGTGTGTTCACATCCATTCATATTTGACTACACTGTGTTGCATTTATTCATGTGTGCCTATTCATTGCTGTTTCTCACCTTTTCAACTTTTTCCTGTTATTACCTCCCCTCACCCCTTCACACTTTCTATATACAAAATGGGAGCCACATCCCCACAAAAAGTTCCCTCCTTTCTACCACCTGTTCTTTATTTACCTCAGTTTTGTATTTACCATTGCTTGCTATATTGCTCCATGTCCTTCTTTCTTGTACTTTCAATTTCTTTCCTTTAATTAGGACAAAATGTCTCCAGCTTTTTGACACCACACTAGATATGTTTAGACTCTGCTATAAGTAATTGCTATGTGGTGCTCTCCACTGCTGCAGCACATGCTGACTTACTCTACCTGCTACGGCTATGGCACAGTTTCTGTACTACCCAATAAGTGTTGCACATGATTAGTAAAAGCCAGAATGTGGCAGCTGTTGCAGCTAGGATAGAGTATTTGCACTACCCAGCAAATGCCACCCAAGATTAACACAAGTCAGAACGTGGCAGCTGCTACAGCTATGGTACTGTGTCCATACTACCCAATGAATGCTTGACAAGATTAAAATAAGCTAAAATATGGCAGCAGTTACAGCAATTACAGCTATGGTACAGTGTCTGTACAAGATTAGTACAAACTGGCATGTAACAGCAGTTACAGCTATGGCACTGTTTCCATAGTACCCAATGAATGCATGAGAAAATTAACATAAGCTAGTATATGGCAGCAGTGGCGATCTATGCCTGACATATAAAGCTATGTCCAACCCAGAATTAATGGACATGCTCCACCTCAGTAAATCTAAATCCCTTAGAGCCACACGCTCGAGGGACTTGAACCTCAGCACAGAAATAAATAGAACATGCTGGAGGGACAGATTCATAACCCAGTGGCTCCCTTCGCTCTGGAACAGAATTCCAATTCATGTTAGGCAGAGCACCTCACTGACTCTCTTCAAGAAGAATCTTGATGAGTGGATGGGGGATCGTAGGTTTGTCCCGGGGATTACTTCCGTGTCACTATTAGACAGAGGCACAGTAAACTAAACTTTAAAAAGGGCACAGTATACTCAAATCAAGGGGTGGCGTAAGCCAAACACAATCGGGCTAGACTTATAAATGCCCCAGGGCAGATAGCCTAGTATGAACCTATGAACCTATGAACCTATAAGTTACAGCTATGGTACAGTGTCTGTACTATCCAAAGAATGGTGCGCAAAATTAGCACAAACTGGAATGTAACAGCAGTTGCAGCTATGGTACTGTGTCTGTACTATCCAATAAATGCTGCACAAGTTTAGCACAATATGGCATATGACAGTTGCTACAGCTATGGTACAATGTCTGCACAACCCAATGACTGCCTGACAATATTAGCACAAACTGGCATATGGCAGCAGCTACAGCTACGTCCCCACAAATTATCACATTAATAACAATGTCCTAAGCATGCAGTCAGTCGTGAGGGATTTGGACACCCAGGTTGATAGTAACCTGACATTTGACCACCATGTTGCTTCTGTTGTATGGAAAGCTTTCTACATGGCCCACCTCATAAGTAAGGGTATCTCATCCAGGGACAAAGAGGTCATAACATCCCTGTATTCTTCCATTATAAGACCTATTATTGAGTACAATGCCCTTTTCAGCATGTACCTCACAAAGCACATGCAACAGCTGAAGAAACTACAGAGGTTCTTCACCAGGAGAATCCAGGGCCTCAAACATCTACCATACACCGATAGGCTAAAGCCCTATCCCTCTACTCAGTTTCATACAGATTCTTCAGAGGTCACCTCTGTCTGGCATACAAGGCGATCTTGGACCCTGCCTTGATGGGACTGCTGCATATCTGCAAGTCAAGCTCCACTTGAGTAACCCACATGTGCAGCCTCAACCTGGTCTGTGACATCATTAGGACTTGTTGGTGGGATACATTGAAAACATTTATTATAAATATTTTTTTTTCTGAGCTATAAAGAACTTAGTTTTTATAGGTTCATAGGTTCATAGGTAGGTACTAGGCTATCGGACCAAGGGCCTAAGTAAGCCTAGCCAACAAGGTTTCCTGGCTTACGCCACCCAAGAAAGTTAATTTCCTGTGCCCCTCTCGAGCAGAGCCACAGAGGTGATCCCTGGGGTGTATTTCCTATTTCCCATCCACTCATCAAGATTTTTCTTGAAGAGTGCTAATGAGGAACTTTGCTTGACATAGATGGGCAGCTTGTTCCACAGTATAGGAAGTCTCTGGAACAGGAATCTATCCCTTCAGCATGTCCTGTTTATTGTGGTGACAAGGTTTAGGTCCCTAGAGCATGTAGCTTGGAGGGATAGGGATTTCTTTAGGTGTAGCATGCTCAACAGCTGTAGGTTTAACATAACCTTATATGTTAGGCAGAGATCTCCTCAGAGTAGGCGATATGCTACAGAGTAAAGCTGGAGATTTTTGAGACGGTCAGTGTAGGGCATCTGTTTGAGGCTAATAATCTTTGTGAGGTATCGCTGTGGCCTTTCCAGCTGCTGCAGATGTCTTGTGAGGTACATTCCAAAAGGGGCGTTGTACTCTATAATGGGTCTAATGAGTGCCGAGTAGAGGGGAACAATTACCTCTTTTTTCCTGGATGAGAACCCTTTTGTGATGAGGTGTGCCACATACAAGGATTTCCTGACTACTGTGGCGATGTGATTAGCAAAGGAGAGACTACTGTCCACCTGGATCCCAAGGTCTCTTATCACATAATCGGCATTAAGTAGACTGCTGTTAATGTGGTAGTTCATGGTTACAGAGTTTTTACCAAAGGGGATGACAATGCACTTTTTGGCATTGAGCCTGAGACCATGCCTCTGACACCAGGCATCTGTCTCACTGAGGCCCTTCTGTAGGATGTCCACATCATTTGGGGACTTGGCTATGGCTCCTAATTTGTGGTCATCTGCAAAATTCCTTCGCCAGTGGCCTTCTGTGTTAGCCTGTACTTCAGAGAAGTAGATACCAAACAGGAGGGGTCCCAGAACTGAACCCTGTGGTACTCCATTTGTTACTGGTTTGAAGTCAGATTTGGAGTCTGCAACATTTACAGTGTGGGTTCTGTCAGTGAGCCAGCTGGCAACCCATCTTGTGACATAGGGATTTATACCTAGTTTATTTATTTAGTTTTATTTATTTTACATTTGTTAACTGGAGGTGTCTGACTGAGCCGAAAAGGGCCTTTTTCAGCAGGGGCCCGGGAGAAAAGCTCCACATAGAAATATTACAGATACATTTAGTTATTTAGACATGATCAGTATACACACAAATTACAAAAGACATGTTTTACAGTGGTATGCAGCACATTAACAGTTACAGTGGAGAGAACAAACAAAAAATATTAATTTAAAAATAAAGGTAGTTAATAGATTTGTGGTGTACAGCTGAAATTTGGAACATAGGTAGAATACATACATAGTACACAGGTACAGTACATACATTTTAGATTAGCCAGTGTTTGTGAGTAAGATTGAAAACTATTATCAAGTACTCTAGGTTTAGTATGTGTACCTTATCCGCTTTCACTAGCCTGGGAAGCAATCATGGCACTGCCAACTTCGCTTGAGATGTTGCCTGATGAGGTCTTTAAGAGAGGCTTTGGATGATGTGTTTTGAATGCTAGTGGGGACAGAGTTCCATTTTTTAGCCATTGAACTACTATATAGTGCATCTCCAAACCTATTGTAGCTGTTGCTGACTTCTAGTAGTAGTTTGCTTGATGATCTAAGAGGCCTTTTGGCTGAGTGATGTTGTACTAGGTTTTTGAGGGGAGGGCACTTATTGGGGAGGTAATAGATCGAATGACAGAGGCAGAGCTGATTGCAGGTTAGGAAGCTGGGCAGTTCAGGCCAGTTGAGCTGTCTCAAAGCAGTACAGTGATGAGTTCTATATGAGCAATTTGCGGCAAAGCGAGCAATTCTGTTATAGTAGGCTTCCATTTTGCTTAGTTCAGTTTTGTTGAGATTAGTCAGAATGGGAGCTGCATAGAGTAGGGTGGATAGATGTTGGAAGCGAGCAATGGCTGATCTTGTGTTGTTGGTAAGAAATGGTTTTATACTGTACAGTGATCCCAGTTTGGCATGTACTTTTTTAATAGTTAAGTTGAGATGACTATCAAATTTTAGGTGGGAGTCTATGGTTATTCCCAATAGCTTAGCCTGTGAGTGAGTTTAGCTATAATAGCTTAGTGAGTTTAGCTATAATTCCAGAATGGTGGATGGTGTCAAAAGCCTTGGCGAGTCCAAGATAGGCTGTGTGAGCCACCTTACACTCATCTACGGCTTTGGTGACTGCCTCAAAGACGTCGATCAGGTTCAGAAGGCATGATCTGCCTTTCACAAACCTGAACTGGGTGGGGTCCAGAGTTTGGAGGTTACCAATGTCTTTGTTTAGGAGTTCCATGATGATACATTCCATGGCTTTGCAGACCAGGCTCGTAGGCTAATAGGGTGATAGTTCCTAGGATCAGTGGTGGCTCGCCCTTTGTGGAGTGGAATAACTGTTGCTGTGCACCATTAAGTGGGCACAATGCTTGATTTGAGACTATGATTGAACATGGTGGTTAGGTGGGAAGCCAGTTCATTCTGAAGTTCATGTAAAACGCAGCCTGGGATGTTGTCCGGTTCCATGTATGCTGTGTTTTTGGTTTTAGAGAGTGCAACTTTTACCTGTATAAATGTGATGGCAGGGACTCTGCATTCTTCCTGTATAGATATGGGCTCTTTAGGGAGTGAGAGGGGGATAAAGTTAGCACTGAAACTATCTGCCAGGATGTTGGCAATATCAGTTGGTTCTGTAATTTTCCTGCTGTTGTGCTGTAACTCAGAGCAGATCTGGGTGTTGCCATTGAGATTCTTGACATAGCTGTAGAATGCTTTGTGGTTGCCCTTAGAATCAGTGGTGATTTTGCTTTTGTAGCTAGGCTGACCAGGGAGCTCCTCCACTCATGGGATTTTACTATCTTTTGCAACAGTTTCTTCCTTCTGTTGTACAGTATGTTTATGGCAGGGGACCACCAGATTAGCTTCCTTTTTTTTGGAGGATAGGGTCTTGGTTCTGTTTGGGATAGCACGATCCATGCACTCGTGTAAGTGCTTATAGAGTGCATTTGTGTAGGATTCAGCAGTTGTAACTGTATTGTCTATCTGCATGGGTGTCATGAAGTTCACCACTTCTGTCTTAAGAACCATGAAGTTGGCTTTGGAGAAATTTTTTATCATGGTTTCCTTAATGGTGGGTGGGGGTGGGATGAGGATATCAAGGGTGATTAGATTATGGTTGGATCTGACCAACGAGGAGTAGACTTCAGGTGTGGAACACAGGTCACTCATGTTGGTAATGCCTAGGTCTAGGATATTGTTGCCCCTGGTGGGGGTGTGGATAAGTTGATCCAGGGCACTGAAATTCTATGAATTCCAGAAAGCGTTGAGCAAAGGAGTGGGTACATGAGTAGTTTTCCCAGTTAATGGTGGCTTAGTTGAAAAGGCCCATTATTAGGGTGTTTGGTTGAACCCTAATATTTTCCAGTATATCAAGAAAAGAGGAGTGGGAATCCTGTGACATGGTGGGGGATCTGTAGCAAGCTACAATTTGGATTGCAGTTTTGCCCAGAGTTAGTTGCACTAACCTCAGATGCATTATGCTGCACAACTAGCCTGGAGGTGTGGATATCCTTAATGAATATGGACACACCTCTGTATTTGGTGTTCTGATCCAGGTTAGATGGCCGAACAGTGTGGTTTGAGTTATAGCATGGTAATGCAGTGGTGCTCTCTAGAGCCTTGAACCAGGTCTCAGTCACTGCACAGATATAGATGTTCTCTATTTTAAGGAGTGCCTTGAGTGAGTGCATTTTGAGATTTAGACGTAACACTAAATACCATTATCCTCAGTTTTTGCTTGCCTGTTCCTGTTGTAGAGGTGAATTTGTCATTTAAACCTTGCCTAAAAAAGGGACTATAGGTGTGGTAAGACCCTTAGCCAGTATCTGGAATCCCAGGGGTGACAGGTGCAGGCCATCTCTGGCAAAGCATCGTGGTCTGTCGACCATGTTGTCCCAGGCAGACAGATACTGGATCCCCTTAGAATGACACCAGAAGCTTAGCCAATTGTTGAAGTCAGTCATTTTTGTCCTTGTACTGAGGTATCATTCTGGGTGATGGCAGGATGCTACTC
The DNA here is from genome assembly GCF_019279795.1 of Protopterus annectens. NCBI lineage: Eukaryota > Metazoa > Chordata > Ceratodontiformes > Protopteridae > Protopterus > Protopterus annectens. The sequence goes on along the minus strand of NC_056726.1, from coordinate 1,598,133,123 downwards.
AGGGCTAGAGTCATACCTGCCTGAACTACAAGATCGGAGAGCTCTTCCATATCTCTTTTCATCTAGTCCAGGGAGGTATGTCTCAGGTCGTTAACACCAACATGGACAATGACAGAGTCATATTTGTACTTGTGGAGTGACCTGAGTGCATGGGTTATGTGGCGGATCCTGGCACCCAACAGGCATCTGACAGTAACCTTCTCCTTGTTTAGCCTGGTGAGTGGGACATCAGTGTGCCTGACTATAGAGTCACCTTTGACTAGTGTGTTGGGTACATTGTTTTGTCTTATGGACTGTGGCTTATTGGCACACTGAGCCTGTGGGCTATGTGTCATTTGGGTTGTGTTGTGGGGTGGAGGTTGATTGTATTTCTGCTTTGGAGGTCTCTGTTGCTTGAGTAGATTATTACTGAGAGCCTCTGTGAATGTTTTTGTGGTTCTATGTGTGGATTTTGGTGGTGTAGGTTTAGTGGGACTATGTGATGAGTGTGGTGTGGTGCAAGTGTTTACATTCTCCTCTTGACTGTCAAGTTCAGTCTTGGTTGGAGAGAGCTTTACCTCCAGTTTGGCTAAATAAGTGCATCTCTCACAGTTTGTGGTGTTGTGTGGTAGGAGGAGAGGGATGTCTGTGTGTACATGAGGCAATTGCTACATTGCCCCAAGATGCCCATATTCATCAGATAGGAGAGAATACTGGGAGCTGACCCTTGGACATGCCTGAATAAAAAACTACTTTCCTCTAGACATGTGAGGAAAGGGAGTATAAGAGCTGTTTTTCTCTAAGCAAATGAGGAAAGTAAATACAAAAACTGTTTTCCTCTAGGTAAAGAGGAAGGTTGAATGCTGTAGTAATGTGTAGCTTATTTAGTGCTAACACCAAGTTCTGAACAGGTGCTGAGCACAAATAAACAAATTCAAGTGCTAAAACTAAGAATCTATACCTGAACCTTGTGTTAGATAGGCTACCTAGTGCTTACCGCTCCCACTGATAAGCTAGAATTTTTCCCTTCAACACAGAAAGGCTTGGGGGAGCTCAGAAGCTTACAAACAGTCCTAGATACAGCAAATCTGTATCTGGACTAGACTAGCTACAGGAGATGTGGGAAACAAGTGCAAATATGGGCTTTTAAACCAGTAAGTTGAAAGACATGGAAAAATTGCCAAACAGCCAGTAAACTGCAATTTCTGGGCCAGAAACCACTCTTGTGGTAGATAGGCTACCTAGTGCTTATTACTCCCACTGATAAGCTGGAAGGCTTCCCTCCAACACTAAAAGGTTTTGGGGGCTCAGAAGCTTACAAACAGTCCTGGTTACAGCAAATCTGTATCTGGACAAGACTAGTTATAGGAAAGGCAAGAAACAAGCTTAGACTTTTTTTGGAAAGTGGAAAGGGAGAAAAGGGAAACAGAAGATAATTCAAAATTAAGGACCTAAGTGGCTTGCACTTCACAAATGTTCTCTCTGTATTAGGTAGGATGAGCTAGTGACACTAGACTGGAATAGAGATGGGATAGAGCTGAACAGATGGGACTGGTAGGAGTGTCTGAAGTCAAAATATGATCTCACTGCCCTCGGTTGACTGAGCAAATGAGATAGATCCAGGAGGAGTGTTCAAACACAAATTTACAGGGGGGCAGGCAATTCCAAAGCAACCAAGATTAATACCAGAACAAGAACAGGGCGGGCAGGTGGGAAACTAACTGCAGAGACAGAGAGAGACCATAGTATTCTATGCACACTAATACATATTAGATATTATTAGACAGAGAGGGATGGTCACTGTGGTGCAGCGGTTAGCATTCTTGCCTCACAGCAAGAGGTTTTCCAGTTCAATTTTTGGCTGGGGTTCCTTCTGTATGGAGTCTGCATGTCCTCCCTGTGGTCGCTTGGATTTCCTCCGGGTGCTCTGGGTTCCTCCCACATTCCAAAGACATGCAGTAAGTAGACTGGACACTCTAAATTGCCCATCCCACATTCCAAAGACATGCAGTAAGTAGACTGGACACTCTAAATTGCCCATATGAGTGAGTGTGTGTGAGTGAGTGATACAGATGAACCACCATGGCAGGGGTAGCCAACCGGCGGTTTAAACCTTGGCTCAAGATGATTGTCACTTTACCCCATGGGCACAAAATGGGGAAAAGGGGTAGAGGATGGATGGATGGATTATTAGACATATATAGTTATATTTATAGCGTCCTGGTTAGATAATGTTTATGGTTAGGTAGCTATGTGCTTTTTTTCTCGTATCAATCTAGTTAACTTGTTTTTCTTATCTACCTATGTATATAATTTTAGTTCTTGTCACAGACCTGATGAAAGCTTTATTGCATTAGTTCACCGAAATCGATTTTATTTAAATGTCAGTCTAATCTTTTCAGAAGTTACGTCTTCTGAGACTTAGCACAAACTGGCTTTATATCAGTAGCTACAGCTTTGGTACAGGGTCTTTACTATCCAATGAATGGTGCACAAAATTAGCACAAAGTGGTATGTAGTAGCAGTTACAACTGCGGTACAGTAGTTGTACTACCCAGTGAATGTTGAACAAGATTAGCACAAGATGGTGTACGACAGCTGCAAACAATAATCTTGATATTCTGAGTACTGTAGTGCTGCTTGTCAGTGGTCAGCTTGTGATGTGACTGACATATTGTACTCTCATGTTCTCACCAATGCTATCTGCTCCAATACACATCGTTCACATTTGGTCATTTAAGTCTGCTTTTTGCTGCTGTGTGTGTCGCTATGGGCGGCAGTCCCTGCTTTGGCACTCAGTACATTACTATGAATTTCCTGCCTCAGTGACAACTACAATGGCTGTACAATCAACCAAGCCAAAGGGGCCATCATAGAGTAAACTAGAGACTTAATTTTGTTAGGAAGTGTCTTTCTTATATGTCAAGCATTTATTCTGGGGGAGGCCATTAAGAGAAAAATGTACCTAGATATGGGACTAGATCATGCTGTCCTTGACAAAGGCAAAAAGTATCCCTGGCAGTGGGGTGCAATGTCCTTGTAAGTGGTCTGATCTCCTGTTTATGGATGCAGAGAGGGTGCACAGACTGCATGAGATGATGAAAAAGGAGCACACACAGAGGGATTTTGGAAGAAATGGAGATTATAGTTTTACTGTCTATGTTCTTTTTGTCTGTTAAGTGTGTAACATACTTCACAATTTTTTATTCATAATACAGATGACACAAGAATAGAGAGTATATGATTCTTGGAGTGTAAGAAATGTTTGGTGGCACAAACACATGAGCATGTGTGAAGAATGCAAATACAGTGCGTGCTGTACACTTACTTCCTTATTTCCATTGCAGGTTTGTTTTATTGCACAGTTATATATAATACTATATGTGAGGGAGCCACATGCTGCATGGCGGGATGTCACACTAATGCATGTGCACATTGTGGAGCTATCCTACTCAAGGACATCTTCTAGAATGCCCTAAATGTGCAATATGCAGCTAAATGTGCTTTAGGACTTTAAGGACTGCATGTTTACATGGGAATTCTGTGTGTATCCCAGAGGTGCATCTGGTGAAGAATGGGACGTACTGCACATGCACACTTTGATAGTCCTGCTAGGTGCATGTCAGGTGTTTGTTGGGATGTCTGTAGGAAAGCTCTGCTTGGCATTTTCCACTAACTCTACCATGTAGTTATGTACTGCATATAGTTTATAAATATTCCCATGGACCCTCAATAAATGTTTATTTGTACTGTAAATCAAGGAAAGAAAGAAGTGAACAGCAGAAAAGGTTAAGCAACAAAATAGATAAACAAATAAAACAGGCCTTTTTGTGCTTCACACCCCACAATTGTAAATATACTGAATCTGAGATTAATAAACCTTGAGGGCAAGGGGAAACTTCCTTGACGTCACAGCTCTGTGATCTCAGTGAAATTAATGTCTGCTTTTTATGTTAATCTGGATTCACTGAAATGCACTCAATAAATCATGGTTCATTGACACATGCGTCAGTTAAACGACCTATGCCATTTACAACACTATACAGTCATCTAGACAGTAATATGTCTTTATGTCCTGCTATATGACATGAACGTCACCAAGTAATACTCAAAATGCATGCATAAATAATACATACTCAAATGGTCTATGTCCTTTACCATATCTATCCATCTAGCTAGATAGCTATATATCTGTCTGTTTCCATTTGCGTACCAGGAATGATCTGACTATGCTAAAAGCCTATTGGCATTGGATGCCCAGGAAGGAAACCTCCGCAGTTGTACAACAGAGGTATAAAAACGCAACTGTGTATGGACATTCTTGAATGTATATGCAAAATAATTTAAAAATACATATGTACATAAATAGAAGCCATTGGTAATAAAGGTTACAGATAAATGCAGCAACAATATAATGCAACAGTTCAATATAAAGTTAAGAATGTTGCTAGCACAGTGGTTAAAGGAGGAAGAGGAAGACAGGGAGAAACCAACATGAAAGGAAGACAGGGAGAAGCTAACATGGAAGTAAGACAGGGAGAAACTAACATGGAAGGAAGACAGGGAGAAACCAACATGGAAGGAAGACGGGGAGAAACCAACATGGAAGCAAGTCAGGGAGAAACTAACATGGAAAGAAGACAGGGAGAAACTAACATGGAAGGAAGACAGGGAGAAACTAACATGGAAGGTAGACAGGGAGAAACTAACATGAAAAGCGGCTGGAGACAGGATAGATGGAGTTGAAATTCAAGTGCAGCGCTAGCGTTGTCACCTCACAGCAAGAGGTTCTCCCGTTCGATTCTCGGCTGGAGCGCATTCTGTGTGGAGTCTGCGTAGATTCATAGGTTCATAGGTTGGTACTAGGCTATTGACCCTAGGGCCTATACAAGCCTAGCCATAACAATTCCCTGGCTATTTCTTCCCACACTATTTACTTCTCTGGACCCCTGTCTAGCAGGGCGACTGACGTGATCCCCGGGGTGAATTTCCTTTCTCCCATCCAATCATCAAGGTTCCTTTTGAAGAGGGCCAAAGAGGCGCTCTGCTTGACATGTATGGGCAGTCTATTCCAGAGTCTGGGGAGTCTTTGGGTTAGGAACCTATCCCTCCAGCATGTTTTGTTTATTGTGATGACAAGATTTAGAACCCTGGAGCATGTGGCTCTGAGGGATCGAGTGGCATTTGAAAGACATGCGTAGGGCGTGCCTCCATTGAAGGTTTTTATATATATATACACCTTCTACATTGCCCACCTTATCATGAAGGGATTCTCATCTAGATCAAGGGAGGTCATAGTCTCCCTATACTCATCACTCATCAGACCAATGATTGAGTACAATGCCCCATTCGGAATGTATCTGACCCGACACTTGCAGCAGCTGGAGAGGCCACAAAAGTTCCTCACCAAAAGGATAAAGGGTCTCAAACATCTGTCCTATGCTGCCCGACTGAAAGAACTCCAGCTCTATTCAGTCGCACGCTTGCTCAGAGGTGACCTTTGCCTAACATACAAGGCCATGTCAAACCCAGATTTGATGAATATGCTTCACCTCAAAAAATCTAGATCCGTCAGAGCCACAAGGGCGAGACTTAAACCTCGACACGGCTATTAATAGGACGTGCTGGAGGGATAGATTCATCACCCAAAGACTCCCTATGCTGTGGAATAAAATCCCGGTATATGTGAGGCAGAGCACCTCGCTGGCCTTGTTCAAGAGAAATCTTGACCAATGGATGGGAGATCGCAGATATACCCCAGGGATTACCTCAGTGTCACTGCTCAACAGAGGCACAGCAAAATAATGGGTATAGTTCCCCATACTAAAGGGGTGGCGTAAGCCACAAAACTATGGGCTAGGCTTGTAAATGCCCTCGGGCAGATAGCCTAGTATGAACCTATGAACCTATGAACCTATATATATGTGTGTGTGTGTGTGTGTGTGTGTGTGTGTGTGTGTGTGTGTGTGTGTATATATATATATATATATATATATATATATATATATATATATATATATATATATATATATGCAACCCCCCAAAAGCATCAATACTTTACTAACATTAAACAAATATTGACAGGTGGTTAAAGAAAGAATTCCACTATTTATCAAATGAATACTCACAAAAAGTTCCACACATCACTCTTTTAGTAGGAAATATTAAGAGCTCAGCAATTCTGCATAAATTTATTTCCAGTTATTAAAGTGGGCAAATCAGCCTTTGGTTCTGGTTCCAAAGCATTTTCACATTGTAGTTTTGTGTTGTATATGCACTCTTGTTAGACAGATATATAATAGCCTGGTAACGTTTAAAATAAAGAGGATTACTGGCCTCAAACAGATGCCCTACACTGACTGTCTCAAAAAACTCCAACTTTACTCCGTAGCATATCGCCTACTCCGAGGTGATCTCTGCCTAACATATAAAGCTATGTCAGACCTAGAGCTGTTGGACATGCTGCACCTAAAGAAATCCCAATCCCTCCGAGCTACACGGTCTCGGGACCTAAACCTTGTCACCACAATAAACAGGACATGCTGGAGGGATAGATTCCTGTCCCAGAGACTTCCCATACTCTGGAAGAGGCTACCCATCTATGTCAAGCAAAGTTCTTTATTAGCACTCTTCAACAAAAATCCTGATGAGTGGATGGGAAATAGGAAATATACCCCAGGGATCACTTCTGTGTCTCTGCTCGACAGTTGCACTAGAAAATAACTTTCTTGGGTGGCGTAAGCCAGGGAACCTTGTTGGCTAGGCTTACATAGGCCCTCGGGCCGATAGCCTAGTACCTACCTATGAACCTATGAACCTAAGTACAAGGACAGGTCCAAGTGGAAGTTTGGTAGGTTTTAAACTGTACAGAATGTTTTATGTTTACTTCATAGAGTCATAGGTTCATAGGTTCATACTAGGCTATCTGCCCTAGGGCATTTATAAGCCTAGCCAGAATGTGTTTGGCTTTCGCCACCCATTTTAAATTTATTTTGCTATGCCCTTTTTCGAGGTTAGTATACTGTGCCTCTGTCTAACAGTGACACAGAAGTGATACCCGGGGAAAACCTATGATCTCCCATCCACTCATCAAGATTCCTCTTGAAGAGAGTCAATGAGGGACTCTGCCTAACCTGAACTGGGATTTTATTCCAGAGTGAAGGGAGCCTCTAGGTTATGAATCTGTCCCTCCAGCATGTCCTATTTATTTCAGTGCTGAAGTTCAAGTCTCTCAAGCGCGTAGCTTGATGGGATTTAGATTTTCTGAGGTGCAGCATGTCCATTAATTCCGGGTTGGACATGGCTTTATACATCAGGCACAGATCGCCTCTGAACAGGCGGTATGCCACTGAGTAGAGCTGGAGTTTCTTTAACCGGGCAGCATATGGCATCTGTTTGAGCCCTTTGATCCTCTTGGTGAGGTACTTTTGGGGTCTTTCCAGTTGCTGCAGGTGTCTGGTAAGGTACATCCCAAAAGGGGCATTGTACTCAATTATGGGCCTGATGAGGGATGAGTAAAGAGGCACAATGACCTCCCCTGATCTAGATGTGAATCCCTTCATGATTAGGTGGGCTATATAAAATGTTTTTCTAACCACTTTGGCCACGTGGTTGTCAAATGAGAGATTGCTATCAACTTGCGTCCCCAGGTCCCTAATTACTTCTTCTGTACTTAATGGATTACCACCTATGTGATAATTTGTGGGCACTTTGTTTTTGCCAAAGGGGATGACTATACACTTTTTGGCATTTAGCTTGAGGCCATGGCTCTGGCACCAGTTGTCAGTTTCTATGAGGCCCTTTTGGAGGATGCTTGTGTCGGCTGGAGAGTCAATTATGGCGCCCAGTTTGCAGTCATCTGCGAACTTGGTCAGCCACAGTCCTTCCGTGTTGGCCTGTACCTCCGAGAAATATATACCGAACAAGAGAGGTCCCAGGCCTGAGCCTTGTGGGACACCACTTGTAACTGGTTTGGAGTCTGACATGGCTCAAGCAATTCTAACCATATGGGTTCTGTCCTTGAGCCAGTTTGCAATCCATCTAGTGACATAGGGGTTTATATTTAAGCTGGTGAGCTTATCTATAATGCCCGAGTGGAGTATTGTATCGAAGGCTTTTGCGAGGTCCAGGTAGGCTGTGTGGACCACCTTCCCCTCGTCAGTTGCCTTGGTGACTGTTTCAAAGAAATCAACCAGGTTTAAGAGGCAGGATCTGCCCTTAACAAAGCCGAACTGGGTAGGATCCAGTGTCTGTAGGTCCCCAAAATCTTTATTTATGAGGTCCATGATGATCCTTTCCATAGCTTTGCAGACCAAGCTAGTCAAGCTTATGGGGCAATAGTTTCCAGGATCCATTGAGGCACCACCTTTATGGAGAGGGACCACTGTTGCTGTATGCCACTCTTTGGGCACATATCCTGTAGTAAGGCTGAGATTGAACAGTAGTTTTATGTTTGGGTTTAGCTCTTCTTGAAGTTCATGTAGGACGCAGCCTGGGACACCGTCTGGTCCCATTGATGCTGTGTTTTTTGCTTTGGAGAGGGCGGCTCTTACCTGAGCATCTGAGATGTCAGGGGGGCAGCACTCTGCTGGGATATATATTTGCCCTTTTGGTGGGGAGGGGGGGGAGAAGTTTGCGCTGAACCTGTCAGCTAGGATGTTGGCAATGTCTGTGGGTTCAGTGTATTTTTTGTCATTTTGGACTAATTCTGAGCATATCTGGGAATTGCCACCCAGGTTCCTAACATAACTAAAGAAAGCCTTGTGATTATCCTCACTGTCCTGTGCAATTTTTCTTGCGAAGCTGGCCTTAGACAATTTTATGAGTGTCTGTAGTTTTTTGCTAATACTGATCAGTGATGCCTTCCCTTTTTGGGATTTTGCTCTATCATTTAGTAGCTTCCTCCTTCTATTGTATAGTTTGTTTATGGCTGGGGTCCACCAGACAGGACGTCTGCCTTTGAAGGATTGGGTCTTGGTTTTTTGTTTGGGATCGCATGATCCATACAATCCTAAATGTGTTTATAGAATGCATTTATAAAGGATTCTGCAGTCTGGGCCTTATTTTCCACAAGCCCGGGGGCTTTAAAGGATTCCACCTCGGTTTTAAGGAGTGTGAAATTTGCTTTAGAGAAGTTTTTCACTGTGGTTTTCTGGGCAGGGGGTGGGGTCAGGATGTGAATATCCAGTGAGATTAGTTTATGGTTTGATCTTACCAGTGAGGGATACACTTCTGGTCTGGAGCATAGAGTCCCCATGTTGGTGATGATCAGGTCCAGTATGTTTTCCCCTCTTGTGGGAGTGGTAACAAGTTGTTCCAGAGCATTTGAGTTTATAAATTCTAGGAACCTTTGGGCTAGGGTGTTGGAGCTAGAGTAATACTCCCAGTCTATGTTTGGGTAGTTGAAGTCGCCCAATATAATGGTGTTTGGAGAGACCTTCATATTTTCCAGTGTTCTCAGGAAGGCTGAGTGGGGTTCCTGGGTTTGGGAGAGTGGTCTGTAGCAGGCTATAAACTGGAAGGCAGTTTTACCCACTTTTAGTTGCACATGGATAGTCTCTGATGCTTCGTGCTTTGCCACCAACCTGGAGGTGTGGGTATCTTTGATGAATATCGATACTCCCCCTCCTTTTGTGGTTCGGTCTAAGTTTTGGGGCCAAAAAGCATGGTATGAGGTATAACCTGGTAGTGCTGGGGTGCTCTCGGGAGCCCTGAACCAGGTTTCTGTTACTGCACAGATATCGATGTTCTCCATGCTAAGGAAAGTTTTGAGTGCATGCATCTTGAGGTTTAGACTTCTGGCGTTGAGTAGCATTACTCTTAGTTTCTTATCCCTTGTGATACCTATGGAAGTGGGTTTGTCTTTTGAGCCTTGCCTAAAAAAGGCACTATGTGGGTAGCAAGAGCCTTTGCCAATATCCGAAAGCCCGGGGGTGACAGGTGCAAGCCGTCCCTAGCGAAGCATTGTGGCTTGTCGAGCATATCATCCCAAGCTGACAGGCATTGGATCCCCTTTGAATGACACCAGTACTTAAGCCAATTGTTGAAATTGATCATCTTGTCTTCATATTGTGGCATCATTCTTGGTGAGGGTAAGATGCTACTCAAGGTCAGGGTCATACCGGCCTGGGCTACATGCTCAGAGAGCTCCTTTATGTCTCTTTTCATGTAGTCCAGGGAGGTACATCTCAGGTCATTCACACCAGCATGTCTAAGGTCAGGGGGAATGTAATTCCACCGCTTAGCTACATGAACAGTATGAGTCACCAAAATGGTTATTTAATATGGCAGCGTTTAAGAGGTTTAGGGTCTGAGATCTTAGGTCTTTGCAAGGCATATATTTTGGAAGTAAATTAGATATGAGTGAGCATCTGCTGGATTCATATAGAATTTTGTGTTGTTTTTAACTATTTAAATGTTAAAATATATTTTAGCTCTATCCAAATAATTTTATGAAGTGCTTTACAATAATGGGTTTTGCTGGGAACATTAGCAGTGCATTTTACAGTTTTATTGCACATTTGTTCTAGCTTATGCAGATGAAGTTTTTAAATATTAGTAAGGACACAGGAAGCATTAAGTAACATAGGCAGTAAAAGAGCTGGGCTGCATTTAGTTGTGCTATTTCTTTCAGGTAGGGTTTCCATTTGTATAACCTTCCAAACTTTTTGTGAGTTTTTCAGGTTACATAGTTAATACATTTCTTGAAGGATAATTTGGTATCTATGAATATTTAAAAATACATAAATAAGTAAATAAATGAATACATAAAAAATATACCTGAAAGTTTGGCATGGGTGGCTTGTTCAGTTGGTATGTTGTTTTATGAAGTAGTTGAAATTCAACTGAGTCAAATAACAGTATTTTATTTTTACTGACATTTAATACAATATTTGAGCCCTTAAGCCAATGTTCTGAGCATGGAAGGATATGCTGGGCAGACTGCTACAGCTGAATGAGGACATTAGCAGTACAGACAACAGCAGAGTCATCAGTGTACTGTACTAATGCGGCATCAAGAGTCTTGGCGTATAGGTCATTTACAGATACTGAAAAGAAATGGTCCAAATATAGAGCCTTGTGGAACACCTATATTATTGGGCAGAAATGTAGAAACTGCTTAGGGCTATTCTACTGTTTGTTGTTGATTAGATGGATAACTTTAGGACAATTGGAATATTTTGTGTGCAGATCCATGTAAACCAGCCTTTGTAAAAGGAGAGTGTGAGAGATGGTTTGAAAGACCTTAGACTGGTCTAAGAGAACAGAGGTGGAAAGAGCCTTGTGTTTGCTATGGTTAATGATATTTACAAAGGATAAAAGTTTTGGTGTTGAATCCCGGTCCCATGAGATGGGCATACCATCTCCTACCTGCCAGGGTCACGGATACCAGAGTTGCTAATGAAAGTTTCTGTATCAATTGACTGTCACAAACTAGGCAAATCATGTAGTCTGCTGCATGCAGCTTTGCACAAGAATCATCCATGTGCAGGCATAGTATGGTAGCAGTTCATAGTCCCATTCTGGGCTATGGTGCAGGGAGCACAAATGTACAACAGTAGATAGATGCAAATTAATGCATAATGATATGCAGATGAAACACAGTAGTGAATGATGTCTTAGTTAGCTGTGCATATGCTAGGTGAATGTACTTGTCATTCATAGATGTATAGGTTCATTGGTACATAGGTTCATACTAGGCTATCTGCCCTAGGGCATTTATAAGCCTAGCCAGTGTGTGTGTGGCTTTCACCACCCCTTAGGATGAGAATACTATACCCATTAGTTTGCTGTGCCTCTGTCCAGCAGTGATACAGAGATGATTCCCGGGGTAAACCTACGATCTCCCATCCACTCGTCAAGATTTCTCTTGAACAGAGTCAGTGAGGGGCTCTGCCTCACATGGACTGGGATTCTGTTCCATTCACATGGACTGGGATTCTGTTCTGTGAAAGAAATTGTTCATCTGTGTACTCCTGATTATAAAAGGACAAAACAAGCCAAAAATATCAAAGTTGCACATAGGAAGCATGCTACAAGTATATGGTGCTAAAGGAAATGTTATCTGTGGTGGTATGCTAAAATTTCACTGAGCAGGAGATAACCAAATAGATATTGTACAGGCCTTTATTAACATGTGCTGGCTATACAGAATGCATAAGAATGCATAGCCTATCCATACCCGGGAAGGCTATAGTATGTATAGCACAAACTATTTTAGCTACAGGAATTTTTCAGACACTGTCAGGGTATGGGTTTTTACGAACATTTGCCCATAGAATACTCAGTAAGTACCTCAGCATTCTGCTTGTATGGGTTAAGGCGTGTATATGGTTTCTTAGCACACTACAGAAGAGAGATAACACCACATGTGCTTTCAACATAATTTTCCACCTCCCTAATGTACTGAGTGGCATTGATTGCATACATGTAACAATAAAGTCTCCAGCTGATCAACAATCACAAAAGGTTATGAACATGAAAAGCTGCTGTTATGTGAACCACCAGGTAGTATATGATGCACACAAGATACCAGTTTGTTTGAGCAGCACCCTTACAGGTTATACAAGCCATATTTATGGAACACTTTTCAGTGATATATCAGTGCCTGCAGTGATATATCATTACTTCCTGTATACTGATATGCAACAGCACTTTCCTAGTTGGTAAGTACAGGTGCTGTGGATAACATTAATGCATGCATCTAAATACATTATCTATCTATCTATCTATCTATCTATCTATCTATCTATCTATCTATCTATCTATCTATCTATCCTGTGTCGAAATGTAGTAATCCCCCAACAGATGTTAATATCCTGTTGCAGGTGGTGCTGGATACCCAAGAAAGCCCTGGTTTTGTTGCCCATATGAACCACACAGACCATGGTTGAACTGTGGTATAACACTACACGTGCACAAACCTGCAATACTGTAGAATGCATTTTTGACCTGCTTGACGACAACATCTACTTATTTGACAGGTCTGAGATGCACTTTGTTATGACCTTAACACATCTTACAGGATGTTCCTAGGATACTGCAACTTGCATAATGAGCTGGCTAGAAGATAGGCTGGCAGCCCTTGGATACTGACATGATCAGACCATAGACACACACACACACACACACACACACACACACACACACACACACACACACACACACACACACACACACACACACACACACACACACAGTCAACAAGGAAGTTGCATTATCATTGTTTTGGAACAGCAGTAACCAAAAGATGTACATTATTCCCCCACACTGAGTGGCAGGTGTAGTACATGGAAGTATAGGTGAAGCAACAACATCTAGTCCAGACCTGTGCACCGTAATAAGCACCAAGTGAGAGTGCAGCTTCACACAGAAAAGAAATGACGCATACTGTGCAAATATCATATGATGTTGGTCAGTGGATGGTCAAGTCTCACTGTACATTTTACTTTCCCATACTCACCACACAGAAGGGATGGTGGAGTGACTATCAGTCTTCCTCTTGTGCACAGTAGAAACACAGTCTACGGGGCTCTTAACATAGGAGCTAGAGCCAGAGTTCTTAAAGTGACAGATATTCAATATAAGGGACAGTTTTTTCCTGTGATAGGTTAGGGTGCCACTATATGAATGCAAAATGTGGCCTGTGGCCACTCCACTGGCTTGTTGCAGTGTGACTTGGAGTCCACCCCTCCAGGTAGAGACAGTGTGGAGATATAGGACCGTGACTTGAATGGTGTCCTCTTGTTAGGTTTCTTACCAGTGGAGGCTGGATGTCAAGGCCACCCATGAAGAGGGATAGCAAACTGTTATACACTTCTAAATACAGATGAGGACTGTGTACCTTGTAATGAACCTCAGATGGCCACACCTGCTATGTACTGTAACCCGACCTTGGACAACCCTCCCATTATGTACAGTAATGCAGTAATGGGGAAACTGGCAATCCTCCATTTAGAAGCATAGACAGAAACTGCATGTACCATTACAGACATCATGAGATCAAACAATACTCTGTCAGAGGAATCCATGTCCTTATGGAAGCAACACAGCACAGCAATCAGCTCCATGCTGACTTAGTTGCAGTAAATTGTGCCTGGATGATAGTCTGGCACATCTGCTCATTGCTTCCAAAGGCTGCCTGCATGTCAGGTGCCAGCTGTGGTACATGATTGTGTTGGGCACCCCTACAAGGCTGCAAAATAGTGAATATATCCACATCAGATGCAGTGTGTTCATCTACTGCTGAAACCATAGGGAAGCATTGCTGATGTTCAGAGCCTTGAAAGACTCTTCTCATGGTGAGCACTCAGACAGTACAAGCACAGGCTCATCTGTGGGTAAGGCCACAGCTTCACATTGTATTGTGCGAGGATGTTGACCCATGATAGAAACAAACAGTGGTTCTGTGTAAGCAGACTGTGACTCGGGTATCTACATCTTATCATCATCAGAAGCAGCAGCAGTAGCAGCAGCAGTAGCAGCAACAGCAGCAGCAGCAACAACAGCAGCAGTAGCAGCAACAGCAGCAACAACAGCAGCAGTAGCAGCAATAGCAGCAGTAGCAGCAGCAGTAGCAGTAGCAGTAGCAGCAACAGCAGCAGCAGTAGCAGCAGCAACAGCAGCAGCAGCAGCAGCAACAGCAGCAGTAGCAGCAACAGCAGCAGTAGCAGCAACAGCCGCAGCAGCAGCAACAGCAATAGCAGCAGCAGAGGCAGCAGCAGCAGTAGCAGCAACAGCAGCAGCAGTAGCAGCAGCAGCAGTAGCAGCAGCAGCAGCAGTAGTAGCAACAGCAGCAGTAGCAGCAACAGCCGCAGCAGCAGCAACAGCAATAGCAGCAGCAGAGGCAGCAGCAGCAGCAGTAGGCAGTTCATGACTGAAAATATTAGTCTGTTATCCTGCCCCAACTTCTACAGGTGTCACAACAAAAAGCACACCAAAGGCAACATGATGCATACACTGCTGGCATGCTGGTACGGCTAGACACTTAATGTTCCAATAACAAAACATATATAACATGCACTGTGGTCACCCTAGTATGTATGTGCAATACTGCTGTATATGATACTGCCCTACTGCATTATCCGCCAGCATGCCTAACAGTGGGTTCATCCACATGCCAGTGTTTATTCCTATAAGGAGGATATCAAAAAAGTTGTCCCCAGGCAAGGACATCAGAAACTCCTCTGTCTTTGTCACATTGCTTCTAAGTCTTGCCACATATCTAATATTTTTCTGGACTATCCAGAAATCAGAATAATTTTCCAGTAGTCCAAAAAGCACTGCACAAGCTGCAGTATTCTGTTTAACAGCTTGAACAGAATGCTGGAGTTATAAAAAAAACTCGGTCTGACTTTTTCCTCAAAGCAATGCAGAGGAGTATGAGATTACCTAAAAACAGAAAAAATGTAGTACCCTGATGCAAATAAGTTTGACATTATGCAAAAAAAATGACTCAAGTAGATATTCTGCCCTGATAACATACACATTTGCATCATAACATGGACATGTGTAGGAATGGGGTGTAAATGGGCAGGGGCATGGATAGTCGAAGTGGTGTGGTTTTAGTCCTGTTTTTTGGCATTGTAAGTGGTGGCAGCCTTACTGCTACTCCATGGTGCCCCTCTCTGTGGTTGATTTCTCAGCTGCTATGGAGTGTGCCTGCGCCTTTGCCCTGGCATGATGTAGCATGTTTATCACATTACTTTAGTGTGTGATTGTGATACACACTGAATTTATATCATGGACTGCTGTCTTCCACACCTGATCCCATAAAGGCTTGTCACCACTCCTTACCCCCACCAGATACTGTCTGTGTTCTGAGTGTTTTACAACAAGATATTATTTCCATCAGGACTGAAACTGTCCAATCTCTGCTGCCCACCTCATCTGGACATGCAGACACATGTGATGACAATGAACTATGGACTGTATTCTAGTAGGACTATAAGGGTGATAATTACAGACAAAGGGGCAACTTAATTATATCATACTATAGTCAAAGGAACTGCTATGGGGGTATGACATGCAATAGATTGCAGAGCAGCAAAGTAAAGCTATAGCAGATGAATTTGCCACATGATGGTACATATGCACTCCACACTAGGATCACCTAATGTGTTGGCCCAACAGATATGCATAGGGTAAGACAGTTGTCACTGATGCCAGTATTAACAGACACCTTGAGAAACACCAGTGATGCAATCCTACCCTAGTGCAGTGAGAGGGTACTTATTTAGGCATATGAATGCTGTACTCACTACTGCAGGCCACCAAAAAGATAATATAGGTCATGCCCTCAGCATAAGTAGTGACAGGCATGTACAGGAACAAGTTGTCCTGATATCATGTACTACCTGAATGTCTGCACAACTTAAGTACAATATACACATGCAGACACATATATCTGCATTGCTAGCCTTTTTAGTATGTGATTTCTGGTTCAAGAATCATAGAATCATAGAAGACACAAAGCAACCAGGCCAGTGGCCATTTATGCCTTCTCATAGAATCATAGAAGGCACAAAGCCGTGACTTGTATGATTCAATAGAAGGCACTGGCTGTGTTCTACATGAACTACAGACTGAACTGGCACCTCATCTGTGTGCCTTGTTCAATCACAGCCTCACCTCAGGCTTTGTCCCTACCGAATGGCACACTGCTACAGTCATCCCACTCCACAAAGGAGGAGCGACTACAGATCCTGGGAACTATCTCCCCATTACCCTGACAAGTTTGATATGCAAAGCTATGGAATGCATCATCATGGACATAATAAACAAGGATATAGGGAATCTCCAAACTCTGGATCCCGCACAGTTTGGTTTTGTGAAGGGTAGATCATGCCTGCTCAACCTGGTCAACTTCTTTGAGTCAGTCACCAGAGCTGTGGATGAAGGCAATGTGGTTCATACAGCCTACCTTGATCTGGACAAGGCCTTTGATACTATTCCCCACTCAGGAATCATAGAAAAACTCACTAAGCTAGGCATCAACCCCTATATCACTAGTTGGGTTGCAAACTGGCTCACAGACAGAACCTACAGTGTGAAAGTAGCTGACTCTAAGTCAGACTGCCGACTAGTCATGAGTGGAGTCCCACAGGATTCAATCCTGGGTCCTCTCCTGTTTGATATCTACTTCTCTGAAGTCCAGGCCAACATGAAGGGACTCTGTCTGAAAAAGTTTGCAGACGATTGCAAGTTGTGAGCTATTATTAACCACCCCAAGTGATGTTGCCATCCTACAGAAAGGCTTCACTGAGACCAACAACTGGTGTCAGAACCATGGCCTTAAGCTCAGTGCCAAAAAAATGTGTCATCATCCCCTTTGGGAAAAACCTGGTTCCCATGAATTACCACATCAATGGTAGTCCACTGAACACATAAGGTGTTATAAGATATCTGGGAACACAGGCTGACAGCAACCTCTCTTTTGACCACCACATTGCCGCTGTGGTCAGAAAGTCCTTCTATGTGGCACATCTCATTACTAAGGGTTTTGCATCCAGGAAGAAAGTGGTCATTGTCTCCCCCAACTCTTCCCTCATTAGGCCATTCATCGAGTACAATGCCCCATTTGGCATGTACCTCACTAGACAGCTGCAACAACTGGAGAGGGTGCAAAAGTACCTCACAAAAAGGATCCTAGGCCTTAAACACTTATCCTATATGGACAGACTCAAAAAACTCCAACTATTTTCTGCCTCATATAGGCTACTTAGAGGTGATTTCTGCTTGACTTACAAAGCCATGTCTGACCCAGCTCTGTTAGAAATACTACATCTAAAGAAATCTCAATCCCTGCACACCACACGCTCCAGAGACCTCAATCTCATTACCACAATTAACAGAACAAGCTGGAGGGACAGGTTCATAACCCTGAGACTGCCCATGCTATGCAATGGACTTCCCATACATGTCAAACAGAGCACCTCACTGGCCCTCTTCAAGAGAAATCTTGATGAGCGGATGGGAAATAGAAAATTCACCACGGGGATCACTCCAGTGGCTCTACTCGACAGAGGCACTGGGAACTAAGGTTGGGTGGCATGATGCCAGGGTAATCCTATGGGCTAGGCTTGTAAAGGCTCCTGGGCCATTAGCCTAGTACACACCTATGATCCTAAGCAACTGGGCCAGGGGGGACATTTACGTCTTGCCAGTACCCAGCCTCAGACTTTACCTCATTTCTCAAGAAGTGACCAGGCCAGTCATGCAGGGGTGAATTTATGAATAGCCATCCAGTTGTCTAACTCATTTTTGGAAGGAAGAACACATATTGTGCTGCTTAATTTGGAGTGGAAATTTGTTCCAGAGAAGGGGTAGGTATTGTATGATGAATCTATATTCCAGAGTGATTTGTTTACTTGGGAATATGTCAATCAATGAACTTTCAGCAACTGCCAAACTAGCAAGGAAATTTGAGTGAAAAAACTTTCACTGACGGTGGAGTTTTTCTTTTGCTTCACTGTTGTGTGACATCTGAGTAGGTATACTCAAGTTTGGATGGGGAGTGGTGCAGGGGCCTTGTTCCCCCCAAAAAACAGGGTTTGCAGAAAGTTGTTTTGGCTGTTTTTTTTTTCAATCACTCAGCAGTCAATGACATAGTTGTTGATTAATCAATAAGATTCATTTTATTTTCTGAATTAGGCTCATATCCCTGGCCCTAGTGTTTGTGGGACTGTTTGACATATGCAGATACAAGCTGTCCTAAAATACGGGTTGTCAAATGGCCTAAGAGTCAAGGCACAGATCACTCCTAAGGCATCAACAGGATGCAGAATACAACAACAGGGCTTCTCATCTTTCCTGATTGTTTAGGTCATCTAACACTGAGATTTTCTTAATTAGGAAGCTAGGGGGTCTTTTCATCTGTTTGATATTTCTAGTAAGATACATCACAAAGGGAGCACTGTATTTGATGATTGGCCTAATCAATGTTGAAAATTGAGGGTTTAAGCTCTTACTGGATCTAGACAATATACCCTGTGCAATCAGCTGCCCAACACATGCGTTGTGACATCATAAAATGAAGTAGTTAGAGGTATGTATTAAAAAGGATTCTGTTATGGAACCTAGGGATATGTGGGAAGAGACTAAACAAAAGATAATACAAAACTTGAGAAACTGGAAACTCTGTTTTATGGATGTGGATAGCAAGATACAAGCAGTGAAAATGTGTTAGTCCCTTTAATTTTATACACAGGTCAGGCATATTTTTATCAACCAGAGAAGAAGTTGTGGATAGCAATTAATAAAGAGTTGAAAATTTTTATCTGGGAGGGGAAGAGGGCAAGAGTCAAATGGGATACGTTGATCCTTCCAAAAGAATGAAGTGGTTTGGGATTACGTGATTTGAAAGGGCATTTCAGAGCTACATAGCTAAGGCTCCTATACATAGCACAAGCAGAAAGCTATAATTCAAAATGGAAAGGGATGATAATGAGTGGGGGAACTCAAGAAACAAGGAGAGACTGGGATTTTGGATGCATATATTTAAGGAGAATAACAATAATGATACCAAATATTATATTCATAAAGTAACAAAACGTATTCTATGAACTAAGCCAATGTGGGAATGAAGAAAGGAGGATTTGCCGATAGGGATGTCAACAATTAGGGGTACAGAGAATAGGTAAGAGGGGGTTGGAATTTACTGGAGAAAACTGGCAAAGGAACCAAGGTATTGGGAGCAAATCATTACAGAGGGAAAGGTAACAGGATGGGAAGAGGACAAAAATTCATTTGGAATGTAGGCTGGAGGTTGCTTTCCCTGTCAAGAATAGGGGCAGTGCAGTGGTTAGTGTTGTCACTTCACAGCAAGATGTTCTTCAGTTTGATTCTCATTTGGGGTGCCTTCTGTGTGGAGTCTACATGTCCTCACTGCATTCGCATGTGTTTCCTCTGGGTGCTCTGGTTTCCTCCCACATTCCAAAGACATGCATCTGGTGTGTTTATCTCCAGGCTTTCACTGAAAATGAGTTTTGTCCCATTCGGACTTTCCCGGTAAACAAATGTTAAATAAATATAAATAAATAAATTGATATCAAAGTACAGGCAAAGAGAAAAAAAAGGGGAATCCTAAGTGAAAGACCAGGACTGGTAGATTTTCCATTAGAGTCTAGAACAGAAGATGCCTTTAAAAAAGTAATAATTAGTAGTGCATATAGAATATTGCATGATAACTATAAGGATCAATCAGAGAAAGTTAGAAAGGATTGGGAGGAGAGACTGGATAAGCAACTCACAAAGAAACAATGGGAGGATATATGTATGGCTCCCAAATATGCAACAAAGTCTAGAAGATTTAGGATCTTTGCTTGGAAGTGTTTGGATAGGCATTTTTATACCCCAAGAAGTCTGCAAAGATTTTTTTGCTCAGGTAGATTGCAAATGTTGGAGGTGTAAATGGAAAGAAAGAGGTAACTGGGAACATGTTTTTGGAGGCGTAACAAATGGGCAGACTTTAAAAATTTCCTGCAGGGTACTTTGTCAGAAATACTGAGTGAGCAAATTGTTGTAACCTAAAGAACTGATTTTTTTTTTAGCTGTGATACAGAATTGGAATTGCCTGGACATAGTAAGGCATTGCTAAGTTTAATTCTGGTGGCTGCCAAAAAAGGACTTACTGGAAAATGGAAATCAAAGTCAAAACCAACCGTACTAGAAGTAGTGAATACAGTAACAGATATAAAAGAATTGGAAGTGGAACCTTAGAAAAGGGTAGGAGCAAATTACACAGAAAAAATGGGAATGTTGGGAATAATACATGCAGAATAATGTTTTGGAGGAGGAATGAGGTATAAGGGAAGGCATGAAATGAATGATCTATATGTCTGACTGATAATGACTATATAGATTATGTCACATCTGATGTTTGCAACTGAAAATATGTCAATATGGTTTGTTTTCAGTTATATAAATGCATGACTGCCTATGTTATGTGATAATTCAATAAAAATGTTTCTTTTTTCACAAAAAATGCTGATATTTCTGCTAACACTGCTCCCCAGATAGCTAACATCGCTTCTTTAATTTGCATGATACAGCACAAAAAGTGGTTTTGAGCAATTAAACAAAGTCATTTTATTTTTGTTGCATAACACATAGGCAAGTTAGGCAGGTTGCATATGAATGTCTATGAGTCACCTAATCTTTCTGCAGTATTTCAGTGAAGTCCAAGCTAGTTGTCCATGCTTACCACAGCTGTCTTGTGGTCACAAGCCTGTGGTGGAGACCTGTACAAGTACAAACACTGAATACATTGCAGCTGTATGTTGCACTTGCCGTGATTCAGAAACCATGCTATGGGAGTATGGTTCACAAAATACCGTTTTGTTTCTGTGAAAGAGATACCATTGTCTGAAGAGATTCAAGAGAGCAGAGAGCTTCTGCTAGTGTCCACAGGACAGTGCTTGCATGGACTGTGAAAGAGAGAAAGATTATGCTCTTTCTCCTTCGTGGCCATTTCAGGGAGTGCCTACTTCACCAACAAGATGGTGCCTTCAGGAAAATAGATGCATGGTGTGACCTAGCTGAAGTGTTGCATCAACCACAGATATGACTAGAACACGGGAAAAGTGCAGGTATTGACATAATGACCTGCACTGATACAACCCTGATGATCTCCATGCACTGGAAGTAGATACTAGATAACATCTCTCCAATTAGTACTGTAAGTAGCTAGCATTGTAGTTTTTATCCTTGTTTATGTTTGAAACTATTATTTATCATGGCTAGTTTCAGAAATATATGCAGGCATCTGTGTGACTTCTCAGTGTAAGGTGGAGATGTTGCACTTAATGAAATATGCCAACTACAATTAATGTGCATTTCTGCTGGGACCTGTTATGGGGTGGGGTTATGCTGAACTATCTAACCGTGCTTGCATACCACCTGGTATGTCACCATGTATAACTCTCTCATTTTCTGTGTATGTTAACATATGCACAGGGGGGCACACACTTGCTTTCTGTCTGTCATGCATGTAATGGGAAATATATAAATATATATATACAGAACTGTGACTTGTACCTGTTGTTCTGGGATGTTACCTTACACTTTGATGAGCTTTCCTCACTCAGCATGAGCAGAATGTGGCAGTCATTGTGTTGGCCATTACAGCATGCAGGAGATGCTAGCAGCCAGCCACAGTTATTTCTACTCATATGCTGATGTGTGTTTGAAATATATTCAGTCCACTGTCAAAATTATTTTGCTTATGGAAAACTTCCTATTGAGTCAGCTCACTACAGGTTATGATGACAGATTTGCCCAGCATGCACCTCATCTATAGTTCACCTGTACTGAGACTGTAGGGCACTGACACTAGGTCCTGGTTCATTACCAGCAGGTAGCCAAGCACCACTGCATGAGGTGATCCAGCTGTAGCTAGAGAATTTGATGCAGTTTGCAGTGGAGAGAGAGAAGTGAGCAGGTGTGCATTCTGATGGAGATGATGTGATTGTGCAAATAATGCACTTATGCTGTATTGACAAGGTAAATAAAAGAGAAAAACATATGTCTGCAGCTAGTGAGGTTTGGCTTTACTGGGGATTTGGCTTTACTGGCCTGAATTCACCAGTAAAGACTTAAAAAAATTGAAATTAAAAAGTCATGGGCTTTCAGAAGCCATGTAGCTGAAACACTGGCTTGTCCTTAAGTGGTCATTTGCATATATCCCATAGATGTCCACCACAGGAGGTTTAATTTATTACACAGTGAAGACTCTGGCTACTCTGAGTTGTACTAAGGAGGATATAACACATGCTGTCAATATGCAGTAATAACATGAAAAGCAGTGCTACAGTAGCATATGGTTTACTATTAGAATGTCAGTTGCGCAAAACTGGGACGGTTGAATGTGTGGGTCCCACTTTCCATAATGCAGATCTGAAAATGTTCAAATCCACCTTAGCAAATGCTAGTGTGCATTCACTCATTTGACTCAACATTCTGATTGGAGATCTCACTACACTGGGGACTAGGAAATGTACCATCTTTCTCACTGTAGTGCGATCTCTGTCTTTGTTTATATAATATGTAGGGGGCGTGAGGGTGCAGGGGGGCTTGCCTCCCTGCAAAACATAAGTAAAACGTTACCGGACATAAAGGTAACCTGGATAATGTCGTTGATATCGAATTGCGAATTATTGACATTACTGCTGTCATTTTGATGTAATAACTCTTTTATTTCTGACAATTATTTTCGGCTAAGTGAATACACGAAGAACTGTGATTCTTGATATTGATAGTAAACCATAGCATACTTCTGGAGCACCTCTACATCAGTGTGCATAGACAACATAAACAGTATCAGGACCAAGGCACATTAGCTTACACATGGTAGTGTGCACCACCACACACTACACAACAGTGCATAGATGGAGCCACATATCTACACAGCCATAGGAAGAGTAACCATACCTCTCAACCTCTTAGCACAAGAAATCTGGACAAAGCCCAAATAATGTAGGGACAAAGGCCAAAAATAGGGCCTTTGCTCTCAAATTTTGAAAGTTGCTAGAATAACAGGATTTGTGTTAGGATGTATTTTCTGAGGGATACGAAGTCTGAAGTTCAAATGTAAGTCATAATTTAGTGACTTCAATCCTCAGTGATTTTCCAGAAAAATACCAATTTTGTGAGGAACAGACCAAAAATATGAGTCAAAAATCTGGACATTATGTGAAAATCTGGACAGTTGAGAGGTATGAGAGTAATCCAACTCAATGGAGTGGCCAACAGATACACCAAGATGACAATATTATTACTATACACTGGAGGGAGAGATTGTTTACCCATTGTGACAATATTGCACTTTTTAGCATTTAATTTTAGCCAATTTTTGTGCACTAGTTATTTACAGGAATAAGTTCAAATTGGAGCTTCAACATATAAAAAAGGGAATTGAGGGTAGCACTCACTTTACAGTCATCTACAAACTCTGTTAGCTCTAGATCTTCATTTGTCGTTTGGAGATCTGTGAAGTAGATGCTGAATAGTTGGGACATCAACATGGATCCCCAAGGGACTCCACTTGCCACCCTCATACACCTGCCACCCACACTATGTAGGTTCTTTCTCTGAGACAATTTGCTATCTACCTGATTACATGACAATCAGTTTGTATCGCATTTAGTTTGTTAATTATGTTAGCATATGATACAATATAAAATGCTTTAGCGAGGTTGAGGTATGCTGTATGGAGAGCATGACAATTATCCATGGCTTGTGTTACCCACTCAAAGAAGTATACTAGCTTCATTAGAAAGGACCTACACTTAAAAAAACCAAACTGATGGCGGTCTATTCTTAAAAATATTTTTTATGTCATAATTTATGAGGTCAGTTCTGGCATGTTCCATGGCCTTGCAGATGAGGCTCATTAGGCTAATGGGTCTGTAATTTCTGGGATCTGTGGTGGGGTCCCCCTTGTGAAGTGACATCACAGGAGCTGTGTGCCATACCTCGAAGACAAATCTAGTGGCTAAGCTCAGGCTGAATAGCTTTAGGAGTGCATCCCCCAGTGCATGTTTTGTGCTGTTTAGTAGGCAACCTGGTATATTATCAGGTCCCGTATAGGCAGCCTGGTATATTATCAGGTCCCATATAGGCAGTCTGGTATATTATTAGGTCCCATATAGGCAGCCTGATATATTTTCAGGTCCCATGGAGCATGTAGGCTTAGTTTTGGAAAGTAGGTTTATCAAGTGTTCTTTGCTTACAGTGGGGTGTGGTCTGAGATTCTGTGGAACATGTGAGTTCTGTGTAGTTGCCTGGGCATAAAATATGTACTGAATATGTTTACTAGTAAGCTAGTTATATCCACTGGTTTTGAGTAGGTAGTGCCATGTTAAATAAATTCTGAGCAATGTTAGGTGCTATTTCTTAATTTTCTGATATCAAGTATTTATATTTGTCACTTCTGATGCTAATTTGTGTTCATGGGATACCTTTCTATTCCTAATGGTGTCTCTAAGTTCCTTTGATAACTTCTTAATTTTAACCTTGATTTGTAGGTCTTTTGTTTTGCTGTATATTTTAAGAAGCTTTTTTCTTTTGTTGTATTTTATGGATGTGGACCATCAGAATGGTTTACTATCAAACATCCCATGGGACTGCAAGGTTAATACATTTATCCAGGTGATTATAGAATTTGTTTGCATAACTCTTGCTGTGACAACATACTGAGTAAAACAGTTGCACCTAACTTGTGTGATTCCATTATATAATTATAGAGGTTAGTCATACCTCTCAATATCTTAGTGCAAGAAATCTAGACAAATCCTGAAATAATGGGGGGGACAAAGGCCCAAAAATAGGAACACATTTTAAATATTGCTTTTAGAAACTAGGAAGTTGATAGAATAACAAGATTTAAGTTAGCATGCATTTTATGAATGATATGAAGTATGAAACTCAAATACATGCCATTATTTAGTGACTTTAATAGTGGCGGCCACAGTGGTGCAGCAGTTAGCGTTGCCACCTCACAGCAAGAGATTCTCCGGTTCAATTCTCGGCTGGGGTGTCTTCTGTGTGGAGTCTGCATGTCCTCCCTGTGGTTGCGTGGGTTTCCTCCGGGTGCTCCGGTTTCCTCCTACATCCCACAGACACACTGTAGGTAGATTGGACACTCAAATTGGCCCTAGGTGTGAGTGCGTGTGTGAGTGCCTTCCGTGGAAGGTTGGGTGCTGAGCTGGCAACTCGACAATGTAAAACGCCACTGCCAATCATGAGCAGACAGGTGATCTGGTGTGGCAACCCCTAACTGGGAAAAGCTGAAAGAAGAAGAAGATTTAGTGACTTTAATCCTTAGATAATCCCAGTGATTTGTCAAAAAATACAGTTTTTTTATGAGGAACAGACAAAAATATGAGACAAAGATCTGGACATTCTCATTAATCTGTACAGCTGAGAGGTATGAGGTTAGTACATTTGAAATAACTGAATATTGCGATAGTTGCATCTAACCGTTTGGGGATTTTGAAGGAGAAGGTTATCAGTGATTGTATTTAACTGGGAAAGTTAATACCATGATAATAGCACGAGTAAGGAGTATGTCAAGAATACTTCTTCCTCTAGTGGGTTCTTTGACAATTTGAACAAGGGAATTCTTGTTTTTAAAATCAAGGAATTTTTCGGAATATCCTAGTCTTGTGGTACATAGGTATCCTAGTTTATCACTGGCTAGGTAAAGTCTCCCAGCATGATGGAGTTTCTATTAACCAGTGGCAGCTGGTGGCTTCAAATCAAAGGGGAGGGCTGCAGGAGAGAGCTGAATGGGTGGGGCCAATATGAAGGGGTGTGGCCAACTAGAAAAGGATGGGACTATGCTAAAAACTGCAAAAAACTGGGACTTTAATTAAATACGCTGCCCTGGGTGCCAAACCATCATTAGGAGAGTCCAATCAAGACAAAATGAAGTGTAAAAGAAAAAAAATATTTCAATGCATTGGCTACATGACAGCTTACTTAATATCTTCATAGGTTCATAGGTAGGTTCATAGGTAGGTACTAGGCTATTGGCCCAGGGGCCTAAGTAAGCCTAGCCAACAAGGTTCCCTGGCTTACTCCACCCAAGAAAGTTATTTTCCTGTGCCCTGTCGAGCAGAGCCACAGAAGTGATCCCCAGGGTGTATTTCCTATTTCCCATCCACTCATCAAGATTTTTCTTGAAGAGTGCTAACGAGGAACTTTGCTTGACATAGATGAGTAGCTTGTTCCAGAGTATAGGAAGTCTCTGAAATAGGAATCTATCCCTCCAGCATGTCCTGTTTATTGTGGTGACAAGGTTTAGGTCCCTAGAGTGTGTAGCTCAGAGGGATTGGGATTTCTTTAGGTGTAGCATGTCCAACAGCTCTGGGTTTAACATAGCTTTATATGTTAGGCAGAGATCTCCTCTTAGTAGGCGATATGCTACAGTATAAAGCTGGAGCTTTTTGAGATGGTCAGTGTAGTGCATCTGTTTGAGGCCAGTAATCCTCTTTGTGAGGTACTTCTGTGGCCTTTCCAACTGCTGCAGATGTCTTGTGAGGTACATTCCAAAAGGGGCATTGTACTCTATAATGGGTCTAATGAGTGCCGAGTAGAGGGGAACAATGACCTCTTTTTTCCTGGATGAGAACCCTTTTGTGATGAGGTGTGCCACATAGAAGGATATCCTGACTACTGTGGTGATGTGATTATCAAAGGAGAGACTATTGTCCACCTGGGTCCCAAAGTCTCTTATCACACATTCGGCACTAAGTAGAGTGCCATTTATGTGGTAATTCATGGGTACAGAGTTTTTACCAAAGGGGATGACAATGCACTTTTTGGCATTGAGTTTGAGGCGATGCCTCTCACACCAGGCATCTGTCTCAGTGAGGCCCTTCTGTAGGATGTCCACATCATTTGGGGACTCAACCATAGCTCCTAGTTTGCAGTCATCTGTGAACTTCATTAGCCAGAGGCCTTCTGTGTTAGCCTGTACTTCAGAGAAGTAGATACCAAACAGGAGAGGTCCCAGGACTGAACCCTGTGGTACTCCACTTGTTACTGGTTTGAAGTCAGATTTGGAGTCTGCAACTTTTACAGTGTGGGTTCTGTCAGTGAGCTAGTTGGCAACCCATCTTGTGATGTAGAGATTTATACCTAGTTTAGTGAGTTTAGCTATAATTCTATAATGGGGGATGGTGTCGAAAGCCTTGGCGAGGTCAAGATAGGCTGTGTGAACCACCTTACCCTCATCTACGGCTTTGGAGACTACCTCAAAGAAATCAATCAGGTTCAGAAGGCATGATCTGCCTTTCACAAACCTGAACTGGGTGGAGTCCAGAGTTTGGAGGTTACCAATGTCTTTGTTTATGAGTTCCATTATGATACTTTCCATGGCCTTGCAGACCAGGCTCGTCAGGCTAATAGGGTGATAGTTCCCAGAATCAGTTGTGGCTCCCCCTTTGTGGAGTGGGATAACTGTTGCTGTGCGCCATTCAGTGGCCACAAAGCATGATGTGAGACTATGATTGAACATGGTGCTTAGATAGGGAACCCGTTTGTTCTGAAGTTCATGTAAAACGCAGCCTGGGATGTTGTCCAGTCCCGTGGATGCTGTGTTTTTGATTTTAGAGAGTGCAGCTTTTACCTGCATAGATGTGATTACAGGGACTTTGCATTCTTCCTGTATAGATATGAACCCTTTAAGGGGTGAGAGGGGGGTAACGTTAGCACTGAACCTATCTGGCAGGATGTTGGCAATATTAAGTGGTTCTGTAATTTTCATGCCGTTGTGCTGTAACTCAGAGCAGATCTGGGTGTTGCCATTGAGATTCTTGGCATAGCTATAGAATGCTTTGTGGTTGCCCTTAGAATCAGTAGCGATTTTATTTTTGTAGCTAGCTTTGGAGGATCTTATAATGGATTTTAGCTTATTACTGAGGCTGACCAGGGAGTTCCCCCACTCATGGGATTTTACTCTCTTTTGCAACAGTTTCTTCCTTCTGTTGTAGTGTTTGTTTATGGCAGGGGACCACAAGATTGGCTTCCTTTTATTGGAGGATAGGGTCTTGGTTCTGTTTGGGATAGCACGATCCATGCACTCATGTAAGTGCTTATAGAGTGCATTTGTGTAGGATTCAGTAGACGTAACTGTATTGTCCATCTGCATGGGTGTCA
This sequence comes from Protopterus annectens, assembly GCF_019279795.1. Lineage (NCBI taxonomy): Eukaryota > Metazoa > Chordata > Ceratodontiformes > Protopteridae > Protopterus > Protopterus annectens. The sequence goes on along the minus strand of NC_056726.1, from coordinate 1,598,104,485 downwards.
TGAAGTTCCCCACTTCTGTCTTAAGAAGCATGAAGTTGGCTTTGGAGAATTTTTTTACCATGATTTCCTTAATGGTGGGTGAGAGTGGGATGTGGATATCTAGGGTGATTAGCTTATGGTCAGATCTGACCAATGAGGAGTTGACTTCAGGTGTGGAACACAGGTCACTCATGCTGGTAATGACTAGGTCAAGGATATTTTTGCCCCTGGTGGGGGTGTGAATAAGTTGATCCAGGCCACTAGAATTTATGAATTCCAGAAGCGTTGAGTGAAGGAGTTGGCACACAAGTAGTTTTCCCAGTTACTAGTGGGGTAGTGGAAATTGCCCATTATTAGGGTGTTTGGTTGAACCCTAATATTTTCCAGTATATCAAGAAAAGAGGAGTGGGAATCCTGGGGCATGGTGGGGTTTCTATAGCAGACTACAATCTGGATTGCAGATTTGCCCAGAGTTAGTTGCACTTGGATAACCTCGGATGCATTATGCTGCGCAACTAGCCTGGAGGTGCGGATATCCTTAATGAATATGGACACACCTCCACCATTGGTGTTCTGGTCCAGGTTAGATGGCTGAAAAGTGTGGTATGGGTTATAGCCTGGTAATGCAGGGGTGCTCTCCAGAGCCTTGAACCAGGTCTCAGTCACTGCACAGATATCGATGATCTCCATTTTAAGGAGTGCCTCGAGTGAGTGCATTTTGTGATTTAGACTTCTAGCACTGAGTAGCATTACCTTCGGTTTTTGCTTGCCTGTTCCTGTTAAGGTGGTGAATTTGTCATTGGAACCTTGCCTTAAAAAGGCATTATAGGGGCGGCAAGACCCTTAGCTGGTATCCGGAATCCCAGGGATGACAGGTGCAGGCCATCTCTGGCAAAGTATCGTGGTCTGTCAACCTAGATGGAAACAAAAAGGTTGTGAGGCATGAAGAAAGAAATTACTTTTTAAATACATTACTGGAATGCCAGTCAAAATCAAGCATAAAAAAACAAGAGCACTCAACTCAAATCACTTCTCTTGCACTGCAGTTCTTATTATAATTTATATTCAGCTTTATAAAAATACCAAGTAACATGCTGAAAGTAGCAATCTCTGTTGTAAAAATGTTTCTTAGCCAAAAAAGACCTGCTGCCTGACAACAACTATCTACTTGTTTCATGGGGCAAACATGATCAAAGTGGAAATTGAACAGCAAACAAGAAACAAGCTCAAGATAAATTGCTTAAAGGATTACTGCACAGGTTATGGACCATACATGATAGATTGACATTCTGTTTAGTTTACGGGCAAAGCCTGCAAAGATGACTGCAAGTCTCCAACAAATGTAATGAGCTTCTGAAAATACTGTAATTCTGCCCTTTATTACAAATACTGTCATATGCATTTCAGTACCTAAGGCTTATACCCAATCTAGTTATGTATTCTCTGCATGGCAACAACAAAAAGGCTTTCAATGTTCATAATTCTTTAACAGTATGCTTATTAAAGCTTACTTGCATCTTACAATCTCAGATAAGCTTACCTGATGGTCATTAAAGCATTGCTACTTAAACACAGAGCAACAGGCTCTGCAACAACATGCATTTTCTGAATAATAAGAAGCATAATTCAACAATATAAAAATATGACAGAAAGCCAGATCATTCTGCAAAATCAAGGACAGATGAAAAGTCACTGTAGTACTTGTGTCTACCTTGGATGGGAGGATACTCTGCACACTTACACTGCATAACTGATCCTTGCCTTGCTTGGACACATCCAGAGTCACTACATGGGGGAGTGGGGTGCAACAAGTTTGTCACAATTTGAAATGTCTCTGGCTGATGGTGATGGCCCTGACACATTTATCATACATCTCAACCTCAGAGCAAGAAATCTGGACAAAGCCATAAATAGAAGTGGGGCAAAGGCCCAAAAATAAGGACAATTGCTAAATATTGCTCTTATAAACTTAGAAATATAACAGAATAGTAGATCTTGCATTAGTATGAATTTTCTGAAGGGTATGAGATCTGAAACTCAAATGTCTATCATTATTTTCTAACTTCAATTTTTAATGATTTGCCACTAATTTGCCAGAAAACCACAATTTTATGAAAAACGGACCAAAATGTGATGCAAAAATATAAAATAGCCACACAATACAGCTGGGAACCTGCCAAAGAAGGGACACCTTTTTAATATTAGTACTGTTAATTTGAGCAGCTGACAAAATAAGAGAATCTACATGCATTTCTGAAATTAAAAGTAATCTATAACTCTGATCATTACACTTATTTATTAATTGTACACCCTCCACGTTTTCTTCCAAATTTGTCATTTTGCGGAGGGATTATTAGGGAGAGAGCAACATTTTGAGCCAAAATTGGCGACAGTTGAGAGGTTTGGATATACCTAATTCTATAAAGCAATTTATTTGCTCATACCTTTCAACCTCTTAACGCAGGAAATCTTAACAAGGCCAAATATATTGGGGGAACATACAAACAGTACTAAAAATTGCTCTTGTATAAACTTCGACAGTTGACAGAATAACAGGTCTTGCTTTACCATGCATTTTTCTGAAGGGTATAAAGTTTGAAACTCAATGTCTGTCATTATTTAGTGACTTCATTCTTAAATGATTTGCCAGAAAACCACAAATGTTATGAGGAATAAACCAAAAATAAGAAGCAAAAATCTATTCATTCTGCAAAAATCTGGACAGTTGAGAGGTATAGTTTAGCTGGGGCTGAGTTTGCTGCCCTTCCCCCTCACAAAATCATGATCGAATGGGGCAGCCCCCTGGCAGCTATTCCAATGTCCCATTACTTGGCTATTTCACCCCATTTACCATAAACACTGTAATGTGCATACTGCTTTACTTTTACAATGATTTGGATTTCATTTAAAAGTTTTATTTTACATTTTACCACACAAATACTAATAGACATCTGCTAAACAAAGCAATGCAGTTTCACAATGAAAATAGACTTAGCATTAAAACTTCTCTGCCCTTGAAACTCACATTCATTGAAACAGCATCAAAACCCACATTCAAAGAAAATACATATGGCCAGTGGCAGATAAAGACCAACTTGGGCTGTTTTCAAATCATAGGCCCCTTGCACAGGAAACATACATGTGTTCTTTGATACACCTTCAAGATTGTATTAAATTATATTCCTTGTATTATACAGTACAGTTGTTAGAGGGCATGTTAAAATTGTTTTGAACATTTTTCCAGTAAACAATGAAACAAAATGCATGCACCAATAATGACAAAACTACCCAATTCAGAACATTTCCATCATAAAAGTCTATTCAAACTTCTACAATCCACCAGTATCAGTAAATATGCACAATCTCTGCAGAAGTAAAAGTCATCTAAATAATTCCACATTAAAGAGATCTGTAACTAATGAAGAAGTTGCTGCTAGCACACAACTTTATGTTTCATTGTTTCATCTACAAATAAAGTGCCTGTTGCTCTTGAGGAATAAATTGCCTATGCTACATTAAAAAATGATAAGCTAATAATATTGCAATAGGGAATGGATGGCAAACTGATAACAGGTTCATCGTTACTAGGTATCTCTGACAAAGAGGACATTCTCAGGACTGCAGCATCCACCCCCTTTAAAAGTACAACACAGTACAGTATCGGTAATGCATCTATATACTGTGGGAGTATTACCCATTGTCTTCTGCATCAAAAGCAAGTCCACTATCTGTTGTGCTATTAGCAACACAAGCACTCACAGCATAAGCAGCACTAAACCTCTCTTCAAGCTCTCAGCTCCTTGTAAAATGCACTCAACACTCAACTGTATCTCTCATATTTGAAGCACAAGAAATCTGGAAAAAGCCAAAATATATTGGGGGGGGGGGGACAAAAGCTCAAAAACTAGGGACACATTTAAACATTGTTTGCATAATTCTGGAAAGTTGCTAGAATAAAATGCAGTGTTACCACCATGCATTTCACTAACAAGACTTGAACCCAAGACCCTGTGCACTACAATCAGAACAATTTACCACTATGCCAAATCAGCTGTTTCATGAAAGGTAGGTAGACTGAAACTTAAATGGCTATCATTTAGTGAATTTGGTTCTCACCATAGCTCTCAACTTCTTAGCACAAAACACCTAGACAAAGCCAATAATGGGGGAATACAGCCCCCAAACATATTCAGTGAATTCAGTTCTCACCATAGCTCTCAACCTGTTAGCAAAAAAAACCTGGACAAAGCCAATAATGGGGGGATACAGCCCCAAAAATAAGGACAAATTTCAAATATTGATCTTATAAACAGAAAATTGCTAGAATAAAAGACTTTGTGTTACCATGTACTTTCTGAAGAGTATGAAGTCTGAAATTCAAATGCCTGTCATTATTTAGTGAATTAAAAATCCAGAAAAAACACAGATTTTATGAGGAACAGAACAAAAATGAGGTAGAAATTTCACAAGTGGTGGTGGGTAGGGAATTCAAGCTCTTGCTCCCTACCTCCCAAGGTACAGGGTTTGAGTCTAGCCACCAGGTATATTTCCTAGCTTCTTTCTAGCTACTGGGGCATTTCACACACACAGTCGTCTGTTAATTCAGTCCAAAGCAGCAGCGTTTGTACTCAATGATAGATCTGATGAATGCTGAATACAGTGGAGCAATGACTTCCTTGGACTTAGATGCCATACCTTTGTTTATGTGTTGGCAACACAGAATGGTTTCCTCACTACTGTAGACATCTAATGGTCAAAGGCTAGATTACTGTCTATGTGAGTCCCTAAGTCCTTGACTACGGGGTCATCTCTAAGGATTGTGTTGTCAATATGATAGTTACCAGGGATGGATGACTTCCCAAAGGATACTATTATGCATTTCTTGGCATTTAGTTTTAGTCCATGGTTCTGACACCAGTTGTTTGTCTGTGTCAGCCCCTCCTGGTGAACATTTGTGTCAGTGTGGTATTCAATGACAACTCCTAATTTGAAAACATCTGCAAATTTAGTCAGCCAGAGACCACTGACATTGGCCTTGACTTCAGAGAAATAAATGCCAAAAAGGGGTGGTCCAAGGACTGATCTCTGATGGACTCCACTTCTGACTGGTCTCCTTGCAGAGGTGGACTCCCCAATTCTAACTTCCTTGGTCCTGTCTATGAGCTAGTTGGCTATCTGCCTAGTGACATACGAGTTTGTACCTAACCTCTTGAGTTTGTCAGCAATCCCCAAATGGGTTATTGTGTCAAATTCCTTGGCCAGGTCAAGGCAAGGAGTGTGAACCATTTTCCCCTCATCCATTGCTTTGGTTACCTTGTCAAAGAAGTCCACCAGGTTGAGTAGGCATGATCTGGCCTTGACGAAAGCAAATTGGGCTGGGTCCAGTGTCTGGAGATTTCCTATATCTCTATTGATCATTTCCATGATAATTTTTTCCATGGCTTTACATATACAATTAGTGAGACTTATAGGGCTGTAGTTTCCAGGGTCTTTTAGATCCCCCCCTTTATGAAGAGGGACGATTGTGCTGTTCTCCATTCATGAGGCATGAAACCTGTTTGCAGGCTACAGTTAAATAGTTATTGCAGAGGCCCTGAATGGTCATGTTTCATGCTATTTAGAAGGCATCTTGGGATATTGTCTGGGCCCATTGATGCAGTGTTCTTGGTCTTAGAGACAGCATTAAGGACCTGTTCCTTAGTGAAGGCAGGAGGAGTTATATTTGATGGTATTTCCTTAGGAAAGGTTGAAGGGGAGCTAGGGATAAAGTTGGAGGTGAATTTATCAGGCAGGTGGTTTGCTGCATCTTCTGGCTCAGTATAGGTGGCTCCATTTTCAATGAGGTCTGCGCACAATTGTGTATTGTCTTTGAGGTTGCGGACATAGCTAAGAAATGCTTTGTGGTTATCCTTGGTCTGGGGTGCCAAACCTACCTCAAATTTGGCTTTGGTAGACTTTATTAGTCCTCATAGACAGACTATGCCAGTGAAACCTTTTCCAGTGTTCCAAAGGAAAATGCTAAAGATAGAGAAAAAAGCACAAGAATAGAATAGAAGAATGAGAAGTATATTTGAAATGAACCAGAGACTGGATTTGGGAGATAGAGATCGACAGGAAGAAAACTGGCAACTCAAAAATTAATGAAGAAATGTGGGATTACAAATCATCAATTACATTTGTGAAATATGACAGAACACCTGGAAATATTGGAGATTTTTTTACTTTGTTAAGCTTGTAGGGGACTCCATAGAATATATACTACTTCATGCCATTGATGTTTGGAAGAAGATGAAAGAAAGAAGTTAACTGTAAGTAAAATAAATGTTATTAGCAGTCTTTTTAGAAAACATGACATACACTGCATGCTATAAAGTAAAGCTTTTCACTTATTTTGTGTGCAATAGGGATACTAAAGTAAACAGGTGCTGCTATTTTTTTCCTTCTTTTTCTTCTTGTTCAGTTTTAAGAAATGTAGACACTGCAATATAAAACGAGAAGAAAGCCTATACAAAACAGGATGATATAAGTAAAATCGATAAGCTTTTTATTCCTTTTGCATAGGGTAATGACTGGATTAAGGCCCATGGCTTTGTCTAATAACAAGTTTTAAGGGAAGCGATGAAATAAAAGATTACTAAATATAATGAAAAGGTTTCCTCTGGTAAATAAATATTCACGGTGCAACATGAGACGCTTGTAGGGAAAGGCAATTATGCATCTGGTTTTCATGTTTCTACGGAGACAAACTGATAAGGGCAATAAAAACAGAGTACTTTCTTTCAATCGACAGAGATAATGTTTTCTGAAAGCATTCATGTTGTATTCTTTATCTGGGAGAGGAATAAATATAAGATAAAAAACAGACAGTGCTTAGTGTAAATAAAAGCACAAGCTAACCTTCATTATAGGTTAACATTCATTATAAGTTAAGCCAAGCCCGTGAGCGTGGCTGTCAGTTTAGAGCAATTACTTCTGTTAGGAGGACTAAACTTTATTATTTGAAGATGTACATAGTTTTGTGTGTTTGCATTAAGTTAATAGGTTTTGGGGTTGTGTTTATTTGCTTGAAGATTTTCATTAAAACAAAACGTTTTGTAAGATGTGACATAGGTTCAAATGGATATCACAAGAAACAACTGTATAAAAGATCAACCTACGAAAAATTAATGTATGCATGTAACACAAAAGCTGCAACTAGACATAAAAAAACTATTATACATAACAGGTGGGAATAATAACTTCTGTCACTTTCCATTTTATCTTTAAAGGTGATATAAAGTTAGATATAAAAAAGAGTAATGAAAAACACAGACTGCAAATAGTTATGGGAGACACATCTGGAAATAAGTGAGCATGTGAATTTGATAAAGAAAAAATTCAGGATGTTTTTTCACCAGAATACCAGGGACAAAGCAAAAGGGGTGAACTTATATTAATTGCCAGAAGAGCTCCAATAGTGATAGAAGAGAAAAAAAGATAATAATGGTAGATTTGTAGCACTAAAGGGCTACAGGTAAGGGAGGATGATTAAGTTGGCATGCATTTATATTCCGCCTAAAACAGCTTCAATGGAGCTTAAGAAAATTCTGGGAGAAATAATCATCTTTCAGTAGGGAATATTACTTATATGGGGGACTGGAATTTGATTTGCAATAATGAGGATGTATGTGGGGGGCCTAGAAGGGAAAAATATAACAAAAGAGGGAGATTTCTGAAGAAGTTATTTATTTATTTTCAGTTTTTTGACCGGGGAAGTCCACTGGGCCAAGCAGAGCCCATTTTCAGTGGAGGCCCAGAGAGAAAATCTCCAAAAGCAGTTAACAGAATATAACATAAGTGAGTATGGAATATACAGTATACAAAAACATAAATATACAATTTAAAATACAAATACAAAATCAGGGAGTATATGTTTAAAAAACACAAATGTTAAAATATAGATAAAGTCAAAAGTAATACAGATAATATAATTAAAAGTACAAGTCATAAAGTGTTAATACAAGTTTAGTGTTTGTTCTAACAATAATGTTAGTAATGTAGTAGATGAGATTGAAGGGAGGTTTGAAATAGATAACAGTGTAACTTTGGTGGGAAGGGAGCAGGAACAGTCCCAGTGTGAGGTAAGGTAAGAATAGAGGAGAGATTTGAAATTAGAGTGGTTGTGAGTGCAGCGGAGGGAGGGGGGGGGTGAATTCCATAGTTTAGCTAAGAAGTGTGATAGAAGTAATTGGCCAGGAGGGCAAAGGGGTTTATAGATTTTAAGGAAGTTTTGGAAAGAAATGTATTTATTTTATTTATTTTACATTTGTTGACCGGGAGAGTCCAAGTCCATTTTCAGTGGAGGCCTGGGGAGAAAAGTTCCAAGAGAACAACTTTAAACAATATGATAACAATTGATTACAGACAAAGAGATAAAGAATGACAAGAGTTTGAACTACATAGATTAGGGTACATATTCTTGGTATTACAAGGTAAACATATTAGTAGCTAGTTATTAGCACGGTATGTAGGTTCTAAGCACAGCATTTCAACAGTATAATGGTTCTAAGCACAACATTCCTGGGATAGATAACATGAGAATGAAGAAAGGAGATTCTGCCAATACGGATGACTGCAATTAGGGGTACATTCAATAGGCAAGCGAGGCCTGGAATTTCCTGGAGAAAACTGGCAAAAGAACTGAAGTATTGAAAGCAAATAACTAGAGAGGGAACAGTAATAGATTGGGAAGGGGCCACGAAAATGTTTGGAGTGCAGACTACGGACTGCTTTTTCTATCAGGGACTGATATCAAAGAACAGCAACGAGAAAGGGATAAGGGAATCCTAAGTGAAAATCCTTCTCTGGTAGAGTTTTTAGTTGAATATAGAACAAATGCTGCTGTTAAAAAGTGATAATTAGTAGAGCATATAAAATATTGCATGATAACTATAGGAATCACAAGAGGTTGGAAAAGATCGAGAAGAGAGATTGGATAAGCAATTCAAAAGAAAACTTTGGGAGGACCTATGGATCACTCCCAAATATGTAACAAAGTCTAAAAGATTTAGGATTTTTGCTGGGAAAGTTTGCAAAGGTATTTTCTTACCCCAAGCAGACTCCAAAGAATTTTTCCTCAGGTGGATGTCAAATGTTGGAGGTGTGATGGGGAAGAAAGAGGTAGCTGGGAACATATTTTAGAAGTGTAATGGGTTGTCAGACTTTAAAAAAATTTCCTGCAGAGCAAATGGGGTTAACTAAGGAAAGGATTATTTTTTTAAGCTGGGATACAGGCAAAGAATTGCCTACATACAGTATGGCCTCTTGGCTGCCAAAAAAGGAAAATCAATGTGTAAACCAGCTGTATTTTAAGTAGTGAGTATTGTAACAGAGATAAATGAACTGGAAGTGGAATCCTTAGAAAAGGGTAGCAGCTTATTATACAGAAACAATGGGCAGTCTTTGATGCAGAGTAATGCTTTGGAAGATGAGTGAGGTTTAAGGGAAGGCAGGAATAGATCAGTTTATGTAATATTGGTTTGATGATAGTTATACAAAAAACACGCGATATATAATGTTTGTAATTAGGAATGCGCTAACATGGTTTGCTTACTTTTATATAAATGTATGTTTGCTTATGTCTTAAGTGATAATTCAATAAAGATGTTAAAAAATCTCTAACTTATCCCCTCTTTCCCCTCCTACATTCCCAGATCTCATACCTGAATTTAACCACCTTCCTTCAAATCTCACATGAACCAGCCCTCAAGACACTATCCAAGGCAAAGAACAATGCTTCTATGGGGCCAGATAATGCATCAGGCTGCTTACTGGTCAGGCTGAAGCAGCAACCATCAACCCTTAGAGAGGCTATTCAGTGGCAGCATCCAAACAGGCTTTGTGTTGGATGATTTGAGGACACCATTTGTCATCCCCTTGCATAAAGGTGTGACATCAATAGGCTTGGGATATTATAGACCCATAAGTATAACCAGCCTCATCTGTAAGGCGATGGAAAGGATTATTATGGAATTAATAAGAAAGGACATAGATAATCTACAAACTTTCAACCCAAGCAACAACAACTGGAAAGGCTGCAGAAATACCTCACAAAGAGGATTACCGGCTTCAAACAGATGCCCTACGCAGACCGTCTCAAAAAACTCCACCTTTACTCCGTCACATATCGCCTACTCAGAGGTGATCTCTGCCTAACATACAAAGCTATGTCAAACCCAGAGCTGTTGGACATGCTCCACTTAAAGAAATCCCAATCCCTCCGAGCTACACACTCTAGGGAGCTAAACCTTGTCACCACAATAAACAGAACATGCCAGAGAGATAGATTCCTGTCCCAGAGACTTCCCATACTTTGGAATTAACTACCTATCTATATCAAACAAAGCTCCTCCTTAGCACTCTTCAAGAAAAATCTTGATGATTGGATGGGAAATAGGAAATTCTCCCTGGGGATTACCTCTGTGGCTCTACTCGACAGTGGCACAGGAAAATAATTTTCTTGGGTGGCAAAAGCCAGGGTACCTTTTTGGCTGGGCTTGTATAGGCCCCAGGGCCAATAGCCTAGTACCTACCTATGAACATATGAACCTAAGCCATTTTGGATTTGTCAAAGGCAGATCATGCCTGCTTTATCTGGTTGACTACTTTGAGAAAGTTATTGAAGCGATGGATAACAGAAAATCAGTACACTCTGTATATCTAGACCTCATAAATACATTTGACACTATCCCACACTCAGGTAGCATAGATAAACTATCCCAGCTATGTAACTCATTTGATAGCAAATTGTCTCGTGAATAGAACATGCAAAATTAGGGTGGGCTGCTTTGTCTCCTCCAAAAGACCTGTCACTAGTGATGTACCCCAAAGTTCAGTCCTTGGGCCACTCCTCTTTTGTATTTATTTCTTGGAAATAAAAACTACTGTTAAGGACAGACTTGGCGCTATGTAAAAAAGTATCCTTCAGCCAACAATAAGTCCCTTGTAATTATCACATTGATAGCACACCCCTAAAAACTGATCTATACCTGGGAACCTATGTAGACAATAAACTGTTCTTTGATCACCACAAAAACACTGTTGTAGGAAAGTACTTTTTTATTGCATAGCTTATTACTAAGGGTATGGCATCCAGTTCCAGGAATGTGATCATTCCACTGTATTTCACACTCACCAGGCTGATCATTGAGTATAATGCCCCCCTTCTGTATGTACCTGTCCAAACATTTGATACAACTTGAATGTCCATAATGCTTTCTTACTAAGAAAATCAAGGACCTAAATCACAAAAATTGTGCGGTCTGTCTCAAGGCCTTGTTCCTCTTCTCAGTATCATGCAGGCTACTGAGGGGTGATTTCTGCCTCACTTACAAAACCTCAACAGACCCCATCCTGTCAAACCTACTGTACATTCAAAAATTCAATGGGGCATAAACACCTGCTCAATAGATATAAAAAATCTCTTTTGCAACATAAATAGGACATGTTGGGGGGATAGACATACATCACACACAGAATATCACTTCTGTGGAATTATCTTCCCCTCCACATAAAGCAAAGTACTTCTCTTACACTATTCAAATGTAATCTGGATGACTGAATGGGTAGCCACAAACTCGTTCCTGCTTTAGCACCCTTGACCCTCAAGGATATAGACAACAGGTAAGTAATCTGTTCATCTCTGGGTTAGTCATACTTAAAACTAAGGGTTAAAAAACTTCATGGGAATGTGTGGCTAGACTTCTAAAGATCCTCATGGATCAGTACTCTATTAAGTACCTATGACTTTATAGATGAAGAGGAAATGGGGTAGGCATAAATGTAGGAAATGGGAGAACAACAAGAGGTAAATACAGAACAGTATCCATAAGGTCTGGATGGTTGGGGATGAAAATGCAGTGTTTTGTGGGATAGAGCACCTTTCCATTTTCAAAAAATATAGATAGATGGAGAAGAAACCAATAGATGCCTGTGTGTGGGATGCATAGAAAAGAGCAGGTAACAGGGGATTACAAAATGTGTAAAGACACATTCATATGGAAGATGGACAATGGAAGATGGGGGTGGCTGGAAAACAAAGAATGGAGAATGAAATGTTAAGGAGAGAACACATTGGGAAGGGAACAGTCTGGGTCTCATATGGTTAACTGTCATCCAAGCCCAGATGGTAACAAAGCAAGGCATCAGAATGACTGATGTTATAAGTCAGTTACTTCTCCATAAACCTTATGATCAGGGTTTGCTGGTTACTCAGCTCTACCAGTTACAGTAGAAGATGCTGCATGTTGCCAGTGCAGGCATCTATCTGTAGGTGCATCTCAGGAGTGAACGGCCTCCATACCTCATGCCAGGACAGCGCTGGAGACTCCCCAAGTCTACCTTCAAAGGAGAAGTCTTCACCCCACTCCTGAAAGGCAAACACAGAAGGCACCAGTGACCCTTCCAAATCACCTCCAGCAGAGTAACCACTGACCCTCTCCTGATTGGCATTGGTGACCCAACACCAGAAGCAGTGTCAAGAAGAGAGTTAGGGTGGTCATGCTTCCTCCTCTTCCAAAACTAGATCTGCAGAAGAATGAGAATGGAAAAAATATCACACACAAATTTGATCAAAACACCACTGCAGTTATACGATGGACTACTATAGAATATAATCATAGCCTGCTGTCTGGGGAGGCACTCCTGCTTTCTGTGGCATCTAGACACATTAAGGTGATGCTCCTTAGCAGCTGCAAAACAAATCATGTAGGTTCATACATTAGTACTAAGCTAACTACCCTTGTGAGCCATTTTACGCCTAGCCAATTATCCCTTGTGAGACTCAAACCCTGAACCTTGTGTTTATAAGGCAAACACCTTAACCATTAGACCACCCTCCCCTAGTAACTATTCTCATATAAAGTGAATGTAGTACAAGACAATGGTACTAATCACTCTCCGAAACGTCTGCCTCCCATTGCCAAAGCATGTTGAGGCTTCCCCACCTCGGCTCTTCCAAGCAATAATGAACCCTATTCTCCAGAACAGGTGATGCCATTGGCATTGCTCAGTACATGTGGCACCTTACACTATACATCAACTATCTTCAAATGGCCATCATAGTGGCCCAGCAGGCATTCCTTAACATCCCTGTGTAGGAAGAACAGGAAAATCCTGCTTTCCCTGGCATACCATGCAGTAGCCCTGCTTAACAATCCCAGAAACAGCCATGGGCACTCAATAGATCCACTCTATAAGGAGAATTGTAGCCCCATGTTCAGTGACATGCATTCTGAATCATAAGCCGTACAGTGCAGCACTATGCCAAGGTGCTATGCACATTCACATGTGTTATGCACAACACAGAAGTCACATGCCTAATGCTAAATGGCATAAGCATGGCTTGTAATTTTATATATATATATATATATATATATATATATATATATATATATATATATATATATATATATACAGCCAGTGCTTTGCACAGGAAGTAATGCACATATATTGGTGCTATTTGCCTTGAGTTATATATATAAAGCACTGTTACCATCTTATGCACCATTGTTTTCGCCTGCATGCCTGAATATAGAGGAAATCGAGTCAAAGCTGTATTGACAAGGAGCATTACAGAGTTAAGGCAGAAGATCTGCTTTGTAAAGTATTTCATCCACAAATACAAACCCTGTGGTTGCTGTCAAGGAGATAGAGGCACATTTGTTGTTTTTTTTTTGTGATAGGGGTCTCATCACACTGATATGGCACATATGGTGTGGTGGTTCCAGGGCTATAAGAACAGGCATGGATACAGTACTATATGGGGTACAGGTTGTGCACAGCAGTAATTACAGCTGTGAATAAGTTCTATATGGGGGTGAACATGCATAATCATGTGAATGCCAAGGGTTTGCATATACACCCACTGAATGACATGTTTTGTTCCTAGATGTGCGGGTACTGGCATGGCCACCTGAGCAAGGTGATGCCTAGAAAAGTCACTGGCTAGGAGAATGCATATGTACCGCAAATACAGCAAAAGTGCTGCAGACAAGCAGTATTGGGACCAGCATTAGCAAGGGCTGGGGTAGAATGTGAATTACTTGAGTAGCCATAATAGATCCCTGTAACAAGTATAATGAAGGGTTACTGATATGATACTCCATGCAAAGGAAAGGTCATGGGATATTATGGAAAACAAGTCCACTAGAGGGCTAGGGCCACCAACAGAGAAGCAGCTGACAGAAATTCAGAAGTATTCGATACCATTCATCAGCCAGTGAAATAATTCCCTTTGTATGGCAATGGCACGGATTTGGATAGAAGAACTGGCATTAACCACCAGTGTGTCAGTAAGTGGAAACACTGGGTTAATAATGTCTGTTATAGTAGACTATAGTACATAGCACTATATGACCAAAGAGAGGGAATTACCTTGGCTAATCTACATATCTGTCCTTCCAGGCACTTTTATTCTACAGCTGTAACATCTTGCACAGCAAGGTATATCTTCCATGATATTGTATACCATTGTTTCCTTGTGTGGCAGCATGCCATTATGCACACACTGGGGGACAGGGAGGCATATTTGTGTGTGTATGTGTGTGTGTGTGTGTGTGTGTGTGTGTGTGTGTGTGTGTGTGTGTGTGTGTGTGTGTGTGTGTGTGCGTGTGTGTGCATGCGTGTGTGTGTGTGTGTGTGTGTGTGTGTGTGTGTGTGTGTGTGTCGGGGGGGGTTGATGATCATATTGCATGTTTTTATGCAATCACATGTTCCACTGGTTGAAAGTTCAGCACAACATGAAAAGACATGGCTGGTATCAGCAGGGTACCTGTGGCCAGTGACGGAAACATGCAAATGGTATGGTCCAGTTACACAGTGGTGTAGTCTAACTGGACCATGCAAGTTGTATGGTCCAGTTACACAGTGATATTGTCTACAGCAATATGGGGGGGCACCCACATGCACCATTACAGAGGTCCTTGTGGAGGTAGTTGCAGAGCACGTGGCCTCCCCTGAGGATGAGAGACATCCTTTTCTCTCAGAGTCCCAATTAGGCTTCATCAGACCATACAATACCTCACATGTTTAAACTTCTGAGAACAACATACATACAACAGGGGAGAGATATAGGGGTGGGGCACCACCATGACTCTAGCTGCCCCTTATATGTGGTTAAAATTTGGACTCAACTATCGGATGTGCGGTCAGTGATCCTTTCAGAGATGGATGCTGCATACAGCCATGTGGAGCTGGCAAGTGTGCTCTGTGGCTTACAAGAGAATATGCACTAACTGCACAGTGATGTGGAGTATAGTCTCAGTGAGATTACGTACAACTAAGTTCTCGATGGTAAATGTTGCCTCCATAGGTGCATTCATGAGACACATTGTAACCACCATCTGGTCTGCCTCTGTAGGTTATGCTGTCTGTGGTCATGGTCATAGGAGGGTCCAGATGCAAGGTGGTCACATAAGGGCTGTCTAACTTTGGGCTACAGACTGTTACCGTGGAGTGTCCTGCAGTTACATGGCCTGCCAACCTTGCTCATAAACATCATTGTGGTCATGGGTGGCACCCTGCTCATAGGCATCATCTAGGCCATGGGTGGCACCCTATTCATAGACATCATCCTGGTCATGGGTGGCACCCTGCTCATGGGCATCATTCAGGTCATGGGTGGCACCCAGCTCATAGGCATCATCCAGGTCATGGGTGGCATCCTGCTCATGGGCATCATGCAGGTCATGGGTGGCACCCTGCTCATAGGTATCATCCAGGTCATGGGTGGCATTTGCTCATCAAGTGCAGTACATACGACACTCCCTCTGGGGGAATCATTGTGGTCTCATAGTTCTAGCTTTTCCCTGCCATTGAACAGATCCACCCCCAGCACTGGCAATCAACATATCTTTGTAGCACAACTGTGCCACTGGATGATGTAATTCCTGACACACCACAACATTCCAGAGTATGTGACTACTGCTCATTTTATAGTATTGAAGTCACCTTCAATACTGCAAGCACTGCACAAATAAAAATGTGCAAAATTATTGTTAAACAACAACTACAAAACAAATAAGCAATGAGCTATTGTATTACAAATAAGCAAAACCAAACAATTATATATATATATATATATATATATATATATATACACACACATATATTTATAGATGTGTGTATGTATATGTGTATACTTATATTATATACACACACACACACACACACACACACACACACACACACACACACACACACACACACACACTGTCTTCCTCCCACATGTGCAAGTGAAGATGACTATGTCCTACTCACTCACCTCCTAACTGTTGTGGAGATGGTTGTATCTGATGCATGGATAAGCTGGGTGTGATTCATAGATTCATGCAGTTTACAAGGCAGAGTCAGTCCATAGACTGTAATCAACTTGTCAATATCTCGTAGGGTACCTGCTTGCATCTTCAGTGGCAAAACAAGTCAGGCCTGGGAAGAATATATAGGTATCAATCCAGTTATAAGGTTTGCCTCAAAGAAAGTCAGTGTGACTCACTGTTTTATAAGTAGTACAAAAATTATTCTTGAGATAGGTGAAGTGCTGTGAAATGAATTTCTTTTTCCAGCAGGCCTAGTTATTTGTGGATGGAGATACAAGTCTTTAGCTTCAGCGTTTATAGAGCCATTTGTTTTATGGAGGTGTAAGATATCAAGGATGGTTGAGTCAGTAACATCACAGAATGTTAGACACAAATCAAACTGCAGAAGCTCGTAAGAAATGGAGTATTGGGATAGTTAAGCCTGACTTGTAGGTCAGAGTTTTTTACTCCAGTGATGCTTTTAGTGAGGAACTTCTGGGTTCTTTCTAGCTATGTGATATGTTTGAATAAATGCATTTTAAAGGGATATTATATTCTATAACTTGTCCATTTAGCACAGATGATAGAGGAATGATAAAATTCTTTTGACCTAGAAGAGACACCTTTAGTTATTAATTGGGCTACACAGGATTTCCTGACCATGTTTGCTACACAGTGGCCAAAGGACAGGGTATTGTTTACAAAGGTGCTAAGATCTTTGATGACAGTATCAGTCTGCAGTGGGATGCTGTCTATACTGTAAGCTGATGTTAAGATTCCTTACTCAAATGTGACAATTTTACACTTCTCTGCATTTAATTTAAGCCTGTTTCAAATACATGATTGCTTTGTATTGTTTATTCCTGTAATATAATAATATGATAACAGATGCTAAACAACTACAATACTCACTTTGCCATTATCAGCAAATTGAGTTAGCCACGTGTATTGGATAATATTTTGCAGATCCAAGAAGCAGAAGTTGAAAAGAAGAGATCCTGTTACTGAGCCCTAAGGAACACTAGTCACCATTTTTGTTTTCTGAGGTGATGCTTGCTAGTTTAACCACATGGGTTATTTTTGTCGGCCAATTTACTATCCATCTTACAATCTAAGGGTCTACATTTAGGCCTATAAGCTTATTTATATTTCAGAGATGAGGAATAATGCCAAATGCCTTGGCCATATCCAACTACACACAGATTCATTAACTTTTTCAAAGAAGTTTAATATATATGATCTCCATTTGACAAAACTGTATTGGTGTTGGTCTAGAGCAATAAGATGTTTTATATCAGGGCTTATAAACTCTGATGTAGCATTTTCTATAGTTTTGCAAATTTGGTGTTTTAGGCTAATGGATCTTTATTATCTGTGATCTGAGGTAGAGTCCCACTTTATGGAGTGGCAAAACGATAGCAGTTTATTATACCAGATGCACATCCTCCATGGCAATGCTTAAGATGATCAGTTTTAGGAAGGGTTCTGAGAAGACATGTTTGGCAATGTTGATTAAGTAACTAGGTATATATGGTCAGGGCCCACTCGAGTAGTATTTTTAGTTTTAAAGCATACAGTTAGGACCTGTTCCATAATGATCTTGAGGGGAGGAAGAGATTTGGGAATTTGTTGAGCTTGAATAACTGTTTCTGGTGTGAAGTTGCACTAAATGTAAATACAAGTATATCAGCCATATCTTTAGGGTTGAAATAGGGTTGGCGTGGGTAATGTCACTATAAATGAATTCAGACTATTGCTATTTGTTATGTTTTAATTGTCTGATACAGGTAAAGAAGGACTGATTTATGGTTCTTCTTGGCTTCAGATGCCAATTTTCAAGCCCCCTTTGATCTTCATTCTGGTAATGTCACTGATCTTCTTGATAGTTTTTAATGTGGGTAGATTTTGATTTGTCACATACCTTAATTATTTTTCTTTTATTGTAGTTTATTAATACTTGCATTCCACCAATGTGGTATATTTTTACATTCCGCAATCTATTTGGTTCTGCCTAGGGCCACTTGCTTTATGCTATTTGTTAGAGAGGAGCAAAATTCATTTGAATAAGTGGCAGCTGTAGCCACAAGGAGGCTGAATATCTTGCAGATGAATTTTGAGACCTTATCATATAGGTTTGATGGGTTTATCTTTTTTAAAGTCTTTGAGCTCAGAAGTGTTTAAATGCTACAAAGGAGAAGATTACCAATTTGTAATTAGTGCTAACCAGGGATAAGGATACAGCAGGAGCAGTGCAAGTAGGTACAATGTTAGCGAGGACTAGCCAGATAGTCTTTTAACCCCTAATGGGCTGGTTATCTATATGAACAAAAGAGTTAGAATTTGCTAAGTCTAGGAATCTTTGGGTGTACCTAATCTTTGTGATTTAGGTGTTCCATTTAATTGGTGATTCATTGAAATTTCCAATCAAACAAGTATTTTTAATTTGAGTAGTTTGGCAAGTACAGTCTGTCCTAGTCATCCATGTTGAATGATGAGTGAAGACATGATGGAAGTTTAACAGCTCATTTATTGTACACTCAACATAGTTGCTTCTGCATGCATATTCTAAACCTTACTTGTTACACATGCTCAGTACAACTAGTTTAATACCACCCCCCAACCTGGAAAGGTCCTTAATCTACAGTGGCTGATAAGGTGCATAAAGTATAGCATAGCACACTATTCTACATCCTCCCTCTTTACTTTGTGCCCATTGCAAATACATGCACAAATCTGCATTGACATTTTTTGGGACACTTTCAAGAATTAAACACTGTATGAACAATTCAACATTGGCTATCTAACTACAAATGTCATTAACTGTACATATCTAGGATTAGGTTTGCACACTCTTCCTGTCCTTGTCATATATAAATTTTGAGTATTATTAGAAAAAACAATCTATCTCAAGAGATTTATTTGCCACACTAACATTATTTGGTTTATTAGAATTATACGAACAAGAATGTCCACTTTCTGGAACTTGATCAGTTAGTGATTTAGTCAAAGAACTGTTGTGTCCTTGGCTCTGGGACAGGCTAAATGTGTCTGCAATTTCTTCTCTAATCAACACCTTCAGATTGAATTATGTAAGACCTTGGTTCAACACAAATGTCTTTTATGATTCCCATGTGACTATGACCGTTTGAAGTTTGCATTTGGACAACCTCACCTTGCGATAATGGCCAAAGAGGTTTATAGGTTCTGTCATAGTATACCTTTTGCAAATAATGATTTTTGATAGTTGAGTTTTGACTATCTCATGTTGTTCTTGTTTGTCTTGACATCAGTCTTTCAGCAGGTGAACCAAGCATCTGGTCACGAGGAATGTTTAGAAGATTCAGTAACTTAAAAAAACATTGGTTCCTTCCCTTTTGGACTTTTCCATTACATTCTTTGCATTATGAACTGCATGTTCAGCTAAGCCATTAGCTTGTGGATACTCTGGACTACTGGTTACATGAATGAAATCCCAAGATTTAGCAAATTTCTTAAAATGTTGACTAGTAAATTGTGCACTGTTATCTGATATGACTTATGTAGACTTCTATGAACTGAGAAATGTCTCTAGTTTCATAATCACTGCAATAGATGATAAGTTATGAAGTAAGTCAACTTCGAACCAACCAGAGTATGAGTCAGCTAGTGTTGACCACTCCATTTGAAAATGTCTACAGCAACTGTGGACCATGGTAAATCAGGGATTGGATGTGGTTGAAGAGGTTCTTTTTGCTGATGTGGTTTACTACTGTTGCAAACTGAACAGGGAAGTGTCTCTTTTTCAATATATTTGGACATTGAGGGCCAAGACACAATACCTCTTGCCCTTTAGTTGATTCAGTGCTTGGGTGGCCTCTGTGCAGGATTCCTTTTTATTCCTTTTGCAGTGATTTAGGAACTATCACTTTCTGACCTTTCATAATGATACCATCATCCACAATGAGTTCATCCCTGTATTGGAAATAGTGTTGAATTTCAAGTGGCAAACTTGTCTGACATGTTGGCCATCTTTTATTAATAATGCCACACAGTCTTTGAGAAATTGGGTCTTCAGCAGTATGGTTTCTTAACTGATCAAGCCATGATGATGAAAAGCATTCAACTTCCATAAGTTTAAAATCTGCTGCCTCGTTTTCATGCTACTCAGATGTCTTTCTGGGTGCTTGAGACAAAGCATCTGCATGATACACGTGTTTACGTTTGTTGTGAGCAATACTGAAATTGTATTTTTGCAATCTTAACATCATATGTTGCAATCTTGCTGGAGCAACATGTATTTGTTCAAAATCATTACCAATGGCTGATGATCTGTTTCGATCTGAATTGGTCTTCTGTATATATAGTCATTGAATTTGGAACATGCAAACACAACTGCAAGAAGCTCTTTTTCTATTTGTGCATAGTGCATTTCTGTTTGAGTCAGAGTACGAGATGCATATGCAACTACAATGCTTTCCTGAAGACATGCTGCACCAAAACCATATTGTGAAGCATCACAAATGAGAGTCACCGGTTTACGAACATCATAATATCTCAGTGTATCTGGACTGGAAAGTGTATCAAACACTTCTTGATGCTGCTTATACCAAGACCATTTTTATATCTTTGCATGTTAACTCATGTAACGGTGCAAAAAGTTCACTAAGATTAGGAATAAACTTTCTCAAATAGTTAATCGTACCCAGGAAACGCTGTAGGGATATGGCATTTTCTGGAACTGGTATTTCATTGATTGCCATTACCGTTAATGGATCAGGCTGAAGGCCTGAATTTGTGAACATGCGACCAACATAGGCAACTTCTTTCAGTTTGAATTGACATTTCAAAGGATTCAGCTTGAGGTTGACCTCACGTGCATGATCTAGAACTTTCCTTAGGTTTTTGTCATGTTCTTTTTCTCCATTGCCTCTGACGATGATGTCATCAACTATAATGGCACAAGGATATCCAGCAAATATTTGTTCCATGGCGTATTGGAATACTTCACTGGCAGAACTGATCCCAAATGGCAGCCTCAAAAATCTCTATCTTCTAAATTGTGTGGTAAAAGTTGTTAATAAAGATGATATGTTTTACAACGAAATTTGTCAAAAGGAGTTCTTAGTATCTAGAACTGAGAAAACAGTGGAATTTGACATTAATGCTACTACCTCCTCTACTGTATGCATTGGGTGATGAGGATATTTAAGAGGTTTATTTAAGTCATGGGGATCAATACTTATTCGAATATCATCTGGGCTTTTCTTATGGGCTAGTACCATAGACGGTACCCATTCAGTAGGTTCTGACACAGGAGTGAGAACACCAGAATTTACCATTCTGCGTAATTCTACTTACTCTGCATTGCTACTGGAATTTTACATGCTGGTTGAACAACTGGGTTTATCTCATGATTCAGTTTCATGGGATATGTAACTGGAAGCTTACCAAGTTTATCTGTGAAGAGATCAGCATATTCTGGCGATATTGTAGTTGAGGGCCTCACCAGTTCCTTTCGCGCAGAAGTGGGCATGTCGCAAATTGAGTGACAACCCGGTCTGCATATTACTTGGGGTTTTTGACAAATTGACAATAGATTCTATATATATATATATATATATATATATATATATATATATATATATATATATATATATATATATATATATATATATATATATATATATATATATATATATATATATATATATTTTTTTTTTACATTTTAGTTCGATTAAAACTTGCCGTTATACACAATATGTGCATATCAAAGTTCAGTCATGCTGCAACACCCTGTAATACTTAAAGACTTAACCCCACAACTGAGTGAAAGAAAGAAGAAGCAGTTACACTTCCATTACGATTGCTTGCTGCACTGACAGCACATAACCTTTCAAAGTGTCAATATGAGATTTTGGTGACGGTTTGACTATTAAAAGCACTGTGACAACGGAAACACTTTAGTTTAAATAAGAAGCTATTACACGTTGTATCAAATCCATAATTTTAGCAGTTGGCAGTCCTCTTAAGAAACTGAAATACCCCAAGGTTGAGAAAGTGTTTTTTTTTTTGTTTGTTTTAAATGTCGGTTCACGCCATACCGGTAATTTAATTTCAGTTTACTGCTACATTTACTATCCTATTACAATGTCAAGTGCACTTTTTTTTTTTTTTTCGGTTGTACATTATTGGGAGGGAATGCATATTCATGAATGACATATCACGGGGTGGGTTTTGGGTGTGGCTTGCTACTGCGCATCTGGTGAGGCCCTCAACTACAGTATCGCCGGCGCTCATATTCCTTGAAAATATGTTGTGAAAAACTACCATTTTTATTTGTATTTAAATGATGAACTTTTTCATTGAGTGAAATCAAATCCATACATGGGCTGTCTTCAAGGCCTAGTAATGACTCTACATCTTTAAGAACTACATAGAATTGGAAGTCATAGCTGTTGCCTGCAAAATGGCAAGAAAGGACTACAGTGCCATCCGTCTGAATTTCTTCACTATCACCATCATAAGCAACCAACTTTGTTCACTTCATGGAGTAATAATACTCTCCAACTTTTACTTTTGCATAAGCTTTTACTGACATGACATTGCATTTGGATCTGGTATCTACTTTGAGCTCTCTTGGTTTCCCATTAATTTGCACAGTACAAAATATTTCACTTTTTGCTGGCATGCTTTAATTTACTGTGTTAACTGTTACACCAACCACAGAAACACCACCAACATAAAAAGATTCATCACTGCCATTCGAGCTTGTCACAGTCTCAATCTGATTCACTACTTGTTTTGGATTAATTTTACTATTAGCCGGTGCTGATTTGCAAAACCTTTTGAAATTATTTCACTTTTGCATTTATGACACTGCCGACCATAAGCTAGACACTGCTGACCATAAGCTTAACACTTTTGTTGTCTGGATTCATGACTACCCTACAATTCTGGCAATCAACAATAGGAGTGAGCGAGGTAAAACGTTTTGGTTTACAGTTATGAGGCTTAGCTGTCTTAAATTTCTGTTGCACACTGTCGACATTTGCAGTAGCAGTTACAGCACGCATATTCGTATGTTTTTATGTGAGCTCATGTATCTGGCAAACATCAACAGCTTTGCTCAGTGTTAATTCACTATCACGCAGTAGAATTTTCCCTCACTGTATCATTATTTATACCACACACAAAATGGTCTTTTATTAGATCATTTTGCTAGGCCCCAAACGTACGTTTTTGCTTTATTCTGTAAGTCACTAACATGCTTCAGCAGTTTCACCATGCTTTTGATTCCTTGCGTTAAATTTATGCCTACCCATTGTTATATTTGCCTGAGGGTTACACAAGTCCCTGAATTTATGTTTTAAACAGTCTGGATCATCCTGCATTTCTGCTTGAGCAATAATATGGCAGTTTTGTCCCTTACCCACATACACAACAGGTGCATTTACAAAAGAATGTTCTCGCTCAGTGGCCTCTGAGGCAGCTAAATTGAGAAGTATAAATGGTCGTGTGAGTGAATCTTTATCAGAATGTGCAGCTGCTATGAAAATGTCATATTCTTGTTAAAACAGAAAACAGACACTAATTCTCTGCAGCACTGCCATCAAACACCAAAGGTTCGGGTCTACAAAATTCATCTGACATGCCATTAAAGTGAATGCGAACATCTTATACACTTTTCAGTTTACAAAGCTCATTTGATATGCTGTAAAAGTAAATGCAAGTACCTGTAGTATTTCAGATATTTGTTGCACCATGGAGAGGCTTATGTGACTTACTGAGTACATCCATTGCAGTTTGAAGAGATTTGCACAACTTTGTACATTTTGTTGCACTTAGAAAGACTAAAATGGCTTCTGGCATATCGTTACACTTTGCAAGAGTTAAACATCTTTGTATCCAGCATCTGACACCATGTTGAATAATGAGTGGAGGCGTGATGACAGTTTAACAGATAGTTTATTGTACATTCAACATAGCTGCTTCTGCAAGTACAGTCTACATCTTACTTGTTACACATGCTCAGTACAACTAGTTTAATATCACCCCCCAACCTGGAAAGTTCCTTAAAGTACAGTGGCTGATAAGTTACAGAAAGCAAAGCATGGCACAGTGTTCTACACTCCAGAGACATGGAAGGTGATCTATACCAGGTTATGAATTGATAGTTTGTCTTCTTTAGGATCATATGAAGTTCCATAAGCTCTGTTAGTGGGTTATGGGGAGTCTATCTAGATATATAATGCCTGTGACAAATATTGATTCTCCCCACATTGCAGTTTCCAGCATGTTTGAAAGTGGTACGTGCTAAAATCCAGTAAAAGAGGGAGTGCTGTGCTGAAACTTAAACAAAGTCCTGCACAACTGAATGTGTTCAAGTTGCAAGAAAGAACTGACATCTTGCAAAATTCATTTTTAAGATGTCTGGCATATGGCAGGGCAAGCTTGATGTGATTCATACTAAAATTTACTGCAAGCCTTTTGTTATGGTGGAATGTTCGTAAGATGGGTTTGGCCTGAAAGGCACTATGGGGGTTTGCTAGTGCTGTTGACCAGGATAGAATCTATGGAATGAAAAGGTAAAGGCTATCCTTAGTGAAGCAAACTGTGGTATCAATAATCTTGTCCCAAGCTAAGATATACTGGATCCCAATAGAATGACAATAACTATTTAGCTAGCTATTAAAGCTAATTATATTCTCTTTGTATCTGAATAGCATTCTGGTAAGGGCAGGATTTCACTCAGGGACAGAGTCTTACATATATATGACACATATAGAAAGCTACAATGTTTCTGTGCATGTCCTATGAATTTATTCACACCTACATGAGCAACCACCAGGTCATTCTCATACCTGTCTTGTCTGAGCAACTGTAAGGTCCTCAGCATGTCATTTTAACTGTTACCCTGTCTTGGCACAGACTAGCGAGTGCAGAGTCGGTGTGTTTGATAATGTTCTCACCAATTACCACTTGGACATTCAAACCCAGTGAAAGTGGAAGGTCTGAGTCTGCAGTCTGATAATGCATTGAGTTGTATGAGTATGGGCAGATACATTTGTAGATTGTCACTGCGGCTCTTTATTCCTGATGCTTGTAGGCTTGGAGAGTGACTTTTTTTACAACCTATGCATATGTTGATCTACTGTACCCTTGTGGAGAAAGTTAGGTTTTGCTTATTGACCATCTATGCAAGTGAAAGGGTGGCATCCAGTTCATAGGTTCATAGATTAATACTAGGCTAACTGTCCTTATGGACCCTTTTAAGCCTAGCCAATTACCCCATGTGAGAATCAAACCCTGCACCTTGGATCTGTAAGGTAAATACCATAACCATTATGCCAACCTCCCACCCGTTTATTTACATAATTATACCTCTAACAAATAGTACCATGCTGATGGTGGTTTCAGTGAGCATTTGGCAGTTCCTGCATAGTCTCAGAATACTAAGTCCAATGAAGATGGCAACACATGGGATAGAGCCAGAAAGAGCTTCTAGGCTTACCAAGTGGGCTATATTAAAAAAGAAAGGAATGATACATTCATCAGATTTTGTCAACAGGAAGAGAAGATATTTTGGATAGATAAAACATTGCTGTAGAGGAGATATGCTAGGTAAGGTGAAGATGGGTTAACACTGATGGAGCAACTATTAGAACTTACAGGAAGGAAATTACCCAATGCAGTCTAATCCAAGAGTACCGTGCAGTTATAGTTTGCTGCAGCACACAATTTTTTTTTAATTTTTTTATTTATGTTTTTATATTTGTTAATCGGGATGGAATACTGATCTCCATGTGTATTTTTCAGACTCAGCCTTGGAGAGCTGTTTGGTTAAGTGACATGAAATAAAACAACTAAATAAATAAATAAATAAAAACTCAGGGAAATGGGCTATCTGGTAGAAGTCCTACATGATACTGACTGCTTGCTCTCCTTTGGATGCTTACAGCATTAATGTTGAGGAAATAACTTACTTAATACTTGCAAGGCTGATGCTTGACATACAATTAAGAAATCCTCCAAAAGTTATTGGAAGTTCCCCGTAGCTGGTTAATGTTACACATACTTTTGTGTTCACAGGAACAGTCATACTTCACATTCCTCTTGATTCAGCTTGTGGGTGACACAGTTTGACTTGGTCCCTTACAGTATCTTTGTCCGATCAGTAATGGTCCACCATGTTTTTGTTCTGTTAAGTGGTAATAAGTCAGATGCTGCTGCACTTTGAGTGCTGGTGAGGAGGGTCATGATGTACAACATTGGAAGCACTGACTCTAAAGATGCCTACCAACATATACTGCTGTATGGCTGCTGCTGCAATGCTGAACATAACTCTTGTCATATACATAACACATCTCGGAATTCAAAAGGGGAGTAAGTGGGGCTGAGCAGCACTGCCTTTTTTATATATCTCTGAATCTGTCCTCCTTATTGGGTTCTTTCATTTACAAAATCCTTGTGGCTCATTTGCATGGGGTGTATCGTTTACATGTCAGTATGCATTCACTTCCACATCCCACTGTTTCAACCACTGAGCAGTTATACAGTCTGTATCTTTGAATCGTTCACTCCCTGCATGCAGACTTTATATGTACCATGGAAACCTTCTATGAATCCTAGACATAATATTCTGCATGCTAGTTTGCAACACAGTTATAGAAACAGAGACATCTATCAGGTGAGGGGGGAAATGGAATGATCTTTCTATACCCAATAATTTTAAATAATCACCTCCATAAGAACTGCATCACAAAGTCTCAGAAGGAAATAATTTTTCTTTAAAATAGCAATAATCTAGGAATGAAAGGTTAAGTAGAAAAGCATCCTTTGCTATCATTTTCTGTGTAAAAGATTTTCATTGAATCAAGTTGCATAAATTAACCATGTGGGGGGGTTGCATCCCTTGCTAATTATATATACTAACTCCAAGATTGCATAATTCCCAGAGAAATGGAATATTCCCCGCCCTAAACCCATATATATATATATATATATATATATATATATATATATATATATATATATATATATATATATATATATATATAAATACACACACACACACACACACACACACACACACACACACACACACACACACTAATATTTCTGGCTGTGTTCATGCACATAATAAGCAAAAACTATATATTTCATTAGAAAAAAAGCTTTAGTGATTGCAAACAAAGAGTTCAGACAAAGAGGAAATGAGTTGTTTCATGCCAAAAACAAGGAGCAATATTTATATTCATTTCTCAATGAGATTTCTCATAGCAAAAAAAATTAAAAATAAGCATGCACTTTACTTTGAAAAATTAAGAAACAATTAATCTTCTTTGGGCGTCTGTATTCTCAGGACTAAGCACACAGCAGCAATTAACAAAATGCCTGCATCAACGTGTAGAATTCTTCTAGCTATTATCTATAAGTAGGATATATCCAGTTCAAACAGGTTGCAGTTCCTTCATCAGGAAAACTGCATTTTCCTTTTACAATAATTCCTGAGGCCCCCCCCCCCCACCTTCCTGTAGAAGCCCCAATGGAAAAAGCTAGCAAACTTGATTAGCAAGGGGTAATCTTAATATACAGATTGGAATAGCTGCCCTCTGTATCTTATGTACCTGTTTTCTGTATGAAGACTATATACATGACTTCATATCACTCAACCTGTGGACACTGAATATAAGCACAAGGGTGCTTGAAAAGCAGGTACATCCAGACAAAAATCTGGACAACTGATTAGTATAAATTTTGAATCCCAAATAGTACATAACTCTTCTCACTTCCGGTAGGAATGTAGGATACTACTGAGAAACACGTTTAAAAAACAGAGTGACAAAAATATGGAAATGTATGAGCACATTATTAAAGGCAGCAAAAAATGTGTAGACTTTAATGAATTGTATTGCAAAATTGTACCACACGAGGTCATGTATTTTTGTTTCTGAAAATACTTATTGGTGTCACTAGTATGTTGTCATGTAGTATGTTTTTCTATGTGCTAGATAGTTCCAAAATCACATGTAATGAGGGGGATTCAGAAAATTTTGTGAAAGGTAAAATCAAGCTTCAAAACAGGGACACACTTTCAAGAACAGGCACAACATGTGCAGCTGTAAATTAGGCCTGAAAATTAGGGTTGCCATATTTCACCTTGGTGAAAACTGGACTCAAGCTACACCCCTAGCACCACTCATGACTCTGCCTATCTTTTACCCTTTCCCACCCACTTCAACACCCATTCATGATATAAATGCATATGTCAGTGGGGCAGAACATCTCTAGTCTTTTTTTTTTCCTTTTTTTAGTTAATGGTGGACTTAGCAACATTGCTTTAGAGATGTATTTCGTGAAAAAAGTCAACCCGCTGTTACTTTTTTAAATGCTGTTGAACAGAGTACCAAAGTTTGTACAGTGTTTTCTGGACTACCTGAGAATCATTTTGATTTTAGGGAAGTCAGAAATAAATACCAGATAGGTAGCATCCCTTCTGAAAATAGGAACGTTCCCCCAAAATAGGGACATTTGAAAGGTCAGCTTGAATTATATCTTCCTCCTGCGAGTGTATTTCCTAGACTCAGCAGTTTCATGCCTTTCATCTCCTCTTCCTACTGTGAGTGTATTTCCTAGACTCAGCAGTGTCATGCCTTTCTTCTCCTCTTCCTCCTGCGAGTGTATTTCCTAGACTCAGCAGTGTTGTGCCTTTCTTCTCCTCTTCCTCCTGCGAGTGTATTTCCTAGACTCAGCAGTGTCGTGCCTTTCTTCTCCTCTTCCTACTGCGAGTGTATTTCCTAGACTCAGCAGTGCCGTGCCTTTCTTCTCCTCTTCCTACTGTGAATGTATTTCCTAGACTCAGCAGTATTGTGCCTTTTTTCTCCTCTTCCTCCTGTGAGTGTATTTTCTAGACTCAGCAGTGTCGTGCCTTTCTTCTCCTCTTCCTCCTGTGAGTGTATTTTCTAGACTCAGCAGTGTCGTGCCTTTCTTCTCCTCTTCCCCCTGTGAATGTATTTCCTAGACTCAGCAGCGTCATGCCTTTCTTCTCCTCTTCCTCCTGTGAGTGTATTTCCTAGACTCAGCAGTGTCGTGCCTTTCTTCTCCTCTTCCCCCTGTGAATGTATTTCCTAGACTCAGCAGTGTCATGCCTTTCTTCTCCTCTTCCTCCTGCGAGCGTATTTCCTAGACTCAGCAGTATCATGCCTTTCTTCTCCTATGCTCTGCCTGGTGTTGAATGTCATCATTACATTATGTATGCACACACTGCATACCTTATAATTTTATATGCTGATGATTCCAGTATCAATACCATTGCCGATAACCCCTCGGACTTGCTCACCAATACTCAAACCTCTTTTAACCTCACTGAAACCTGGCTAACTAAACACCAACTTATACTTAACCCTAAAAAGACTAAACTCCTTCTATTCTTACCTAAATCTCTCCACCATCTTAAATCCTCTTTCAACATTTCTTCCCTTAACAACACTTTAATGTCAGCTGAACCCCATACTAAGCTTCTTGGTGTAATCATTGATGACCAACTTAAATGTGATCTACATGTTCATAACTGTATAAAGAAAACCCACCAAAAGCTTTGCCTTCTTTATAGAAACCAAAAGTACCTCACTCCTAACTCTAGAATATATCTTGCCCGTGCTTATCTTCTTCCTAATCTCTTGTACTGCTGTTAGATTCTCACTAATTTACAGTCCTCTCTTCTATCCAAACTTGAAACTACATACAACAGAGTTGCCAGATTTGCAGCCAAAATGCTGCTGAAATTATATCACTGTCTTTCTCTCCAAACCCTCAGTTGGCTAGAATTTCTAAACCAACTCATATATTCTTAACTTCTCATAATCCACACTATCCTAAATAGACCCTTCTCCTGCCCTAGCATATCCTCTCTAGTCTCCCGCTATAACCCATCATGCTCCCTCAGAAGTGCTGACCAATGCCTCTTACAGATCATTAAACCTAAAACATCTCTTGGACAAAACCTATATAGCTGTCTTCCTGCTCTTTCCTGGAATAAGCTTCCCTTTGACCTCAGAAATATTACCCATGCACATAAATTCAAGACAACTCTCAGAAATCATCTATACAGCACCTGGAGATGTCAATATAACCATCTCACCTAAATTTCCTCCCTCGCTCTCTCCTCCTTTAATCTTTTCCCTCCCTTACTTTCCTTTCTATTAATTCTGTTACTTTTACAATATTATGTATCCTTACTTCATGTTTACCTTACTATACCCTTCTAGTGTTCTTTACACCCTTCTAATTTACTCTTTCCCATAACGTATTACTGACTTCAATTATGCTAACTTATTTTTTTTCTACTGCTGTCTATTCCCTTCTAATTTACAGTCCCTAGTAATCTGATACTGTTCTCTCTACTCCCTCCTCTACCTATCTCTTCCCCTCACATTACTATTTGTAAAACTGACTTATATGTCTGTAATCACTAACCATCTATAACTCTTCTTCTACATCTTATCTACCTTTGCCTGGACCATATGCTCTTCCATACTTACCCTTATCTTTTAATCCCTCATTTGTAGACTTTTCTTCTTGTACTTCATCTGTTCATCTGTCCTATCTTTTCCTTTATATCTTTTGAAAAGAATTTGTATTATTATACACTAGCCTATTCTTTACAGTGAATATGATTTTTGTACTATGATTTTATCTTCTGTATAACCTGTCCTGTTGAATTTTATACTTTGTACTGTGGAGTTTTTCTCCCCGGGTCTCTACTGAAAAGGGGCACTAGCTCAAATGGACTAACCCAGTCAACAAATGTCAAATAAATAAATAAATTATATATATATATATATATATATATAGAGAGAGAGAGAGAGAGAGAGAGAAAGAGAGAGAGGAAGAGACAGACAGACAGGTAGATATAGGTATAGATGTATATTACTTTTTTTATAATTTATTGTATTATTCTAACATTCTGGGATGAGTCTGAAAATGGTCCATTGGATCAGTGTGCAATCCAGTTAAAAGGAAAAATAAAATAAATATTTTTGTATGATTATATTACAATAATCAAACTACACAACTATCAGTATAAAATATATTAATGTTTATGTAAGTTGAAAAAAAAATTATCAAAGCAAGAAAAACTTTGAAAACTAAGTGACTAAAAAAGGAAGACAGAAAATAAAAGTACTGCTGCCGTCCAAAGGTCCACTTGCAGAAGTAAAACTCCAAATATCCAAAAACAACACGAGAGGACCACCACGAAGTATAACATGCACAGAATTTATTACAAATATAAAAATAATAATAAGCGCTTTCACGTGCTACCAAGCACGCTTCATCAGATTTCAAAACCCACTGAAGTTCAAGATGTATATATACACCCATTACATCATGAATTAATTAATTAACGCATTTAAATAGTCAATAAAGCCACCCATAAACTAGTTAACCCATTGTGACTTTCTAGTTGCTGAATCTTTCAGTTCATACAGTGTCTTCACATCATATTTAAAACTTGTTCACAGTCATAAAAAGATAAGATCCCCTTTGTTCTATTAATTTATCAAGTTATATTACTATACTAATTACCTAAACAATGATAAAAAATCAATGGTAAATACATACATAACCATAAGATAAAATAAAATAAAATAAAATAAAACCTCACAATAAACTATGTGAGTGTAATGTTATGTATAAAAACCACATAGTAACATGGTTAAAATGCTGCTGTCTGCCATACATCTATCTACGTGCCGCTAAAGCAGACCTAATACTAACAAACTGATTCAGACCTGGTTCTACATTCGCTCTTAATCTAAAAAAGGAAACAGGTTCCTTCTCCATTCACTGAAGTCACACTATTACAAAGTTGCCACACCAAATTTGTATGAATAATGATAATGTTAGTAAAAGCATTTTTCACAAGTTGAAATGTAGGGTTAGGATTGGGGTAGAGGCAGAGTCATGGACAGACTTAGGGTTAGCATGTCTGAGTAAGGTAAGGTGAGGGGTTCATTGCCCTCTGCTTCACCTTGCTGCCCATACTCACTCATGCTAACCTTAACTCTGAGATTATTCTTGCCACTAAACCTAAACATATACTTACAAAAAACCTTTTCTCTAACAGTAGCTTTCAATAAGACACATGAATACACACAGATGTACACATTCAGCATCAGTCACATGCAACACTACGTCTATACCTATCCTAACCCTTACTCTAAACATAAAATGCAAATACACATGTGCATGAACACACACACACACACACACACACACACACACACACACACACACACACACACACACACACACACACACACATATATATATATAAAATCAAGTCCATGTTGATGTGTATTTCACACTAGGCTTAGAAACTCGTCCATATCATATGACATAAAACTGGGAATTAGATTTAGCAACTGGGACAGTTTTTGCAAAATGGTTGACCTGTGGAATATTCAAATCACTTTCTGGAACAGAATTAGACTTTTGAACACATTCTGATGTGGAAACAGTATCTGATTCATTCTTTGATTTAGAGTTTGCATCAAAGAAACAATGTTGTAACTGCAATGATGTTGATTCTGGTACAGGAAGAATATGTCTGCTATTCGTCCCATACTCCACACCTTCGGAATCTGCTAAGTAGGATCTCGGCTCAGCACAAATGCCTGTAATCTGTCCTATTCGATCAAAACCTTTTGTCATCTGGACTCGTACCATCTCTCCATCAGTCAACGGATGAAGCAATCTGCTCAATCTGTCATAACTAGATTTCTGGATATTATGTTTCTTAAACAATTGAGCCTTGAGAGTTTTAATGTTCTTAGGTTTAGGCTGCAACAAATTTGAAGAAATAGGTAGCGTAGTTCTAGTTTGTCTGGAAAGTAGTCTTTGAGCAGGTGAGCCAAGAATATCATCATGGGGTATGTTTCTGAAATTAAGTAAATTCAAGAATACATCGGTATTATCATGCTTTGACCTTTCAAGTAATTGCTTTGTACTCTGTACTGCTCATTCAGCTAGACCATTAGATTGAGGATATTCAGGACTACTAGTGACATGCACAAAGTCTCATTATTTAGCAAATTTCTGAAACAACTGGCTAGTGAATTGAGTACCGATGTCAGAAAAAAGTTTGTGTGGACTACCATGAAATGAGAAATGATATTGCAACTTAGTAATAACTGCTGCTGAAGTTAAGTTTGGTAGCAGATCAATATCAAACCAATTCGAATATGAGTCTACCAAAACTAAGTAGCGTTGATCTTTCCACTCAAAGATATCACTTACTACAGTAGACCATGGTAGCTCAGGAATTGGATTTAACGGAAGTGGTTCTCTTTGCAAATGTGATCTAAGTACTATTGCATACTGAACAAGAAGAAAGAACTCTGCCAATGTCTTTTGATAATGAAGGCCAAAATGCTAATTCTCTTGCTCTTCTCTTAGTGGATATGGATCCTGGGTGACCACGATGAAACATCTGAATATATTCTTGTTATAAGGAAGCAGGAAGAATGATTTTAAGATCTTTGAAAATATGCCATCTTCCAAAAATAATTCATTTTTCTAAGGAAAATACACTTGCACCTCAGGTGATACACTAGATTGCTTGACGGCCATCAGACCTTAATATAGTGATTGAACTTCTGTGAAATTGGATCAGTCTGAGTGTGATCTCTTAACCCATCAAGTCTAGTGGTGGAAAAATTATACACTGGCATCACATCAAAGTAAACATTCTCTGCATCAAGCTTTTCTGTTGTATTTCTGGGAGATCTGGATAAGGTATCAGTCAGAAAGAGCAATTTGCCTTCAGTGTAGACCAATTTGAAATTGTACTTTTGCAATCTGAACATCATTCTTTGTAATCTTGCTGGATTGGAATGCATAGGCTTCTTTACTAGAGGTTGATGATCAGTTTCAATCTGAATAGCTCGACCATAAACATAATCATGAAACTTGGAGCATGCAAATACTATAGCCAAAAGCTCTTTCTCAGTTTGACCATACTGCATCTCAGTTTTTATTAGTGTTCTAGATGCATCAGCTACTGGTCTGCCCTCCTGAAGTATAATTGCACCTAGGCCAAATTTTGAAGCATCACAGGAAAGAATAACTGGTTTGTTCACATCATAGTATCATAACGTAGGGCAGCCACGGTGGTGCAGCAATTAGAGTTGCTGTCTCACAACAAGAGTTTTTCCGGTTCGATCCTCCGATGGGGTGCCTAATGTGCGGAGTCTGCATGTCCTCCCTGTGGTTGTGTGGATTTCCTCTGTGTGCTCCATTTTCCTCCCACATCCCAAAGACATGCTGTAGGTAGGCTGGACACTCTAAATTGGCCTTAGGCATGAGTGCGTGCATGCGTGTGCCTTCTGTGGGAGGTTGGGTGCCAGGCTGGCAACTCAACACTTTAAAACTCCACTGCCAATCATGAGCAGACAAGGTGATCTGGTGTGGCGACCCCTAACCTGGAAAAGAAGAAGAAGATAGTATCTTAATGTAGGTGGGGTGGCAATTTTCTGCTTCAGGTCTTTAAATGCCTTCTGATAATGTTCCAACCATGACCATGCAACATTTTTGCATGTTAACTCTCTTAAAGGTGCTGTCAACTCACTGAAGTCTGGTATAAATTTGCCTAAATAATTGACCATGCCCAGAAAGCACTGTAAACTTTGTACATTATCTGCTGCTGACATTTCTAGAATAGCTGCTTGCTTGGTCAGGCCAGGTCTCAAGCCTGTACTTGTAAAAAAAAATGGCCTACGTATTTAACTTCTGGAAGTCTGAATTTGCAGTTCAGAGGACTTGAGCTTTAAGTTCATTTCACGTGCTCTGTCTAGAACTTTCTTGAGGTTTCTATCATGCTCTGCTTCACCATTGCCTCCAACCAATAAATCATCTACTATTATGGCACAAGGATAATCTGAAAAAAATTAGTTTCATTGCACGCTAAAAAACTATACTTGCAAAATGTATTCCAAATGGCATCCTTAGGAATCTGTATCGGCCAAACAGAGTACCAAAAGTAGTTAGAAATGAGGATTTGCGATCAAGCAACATTTGCCAAAATGAAATTTTTGCATCCAAAACAGAAAATACAGTGGCATTCTGTATAAGAACTGCAAATTATTCGATTGTGCATATTGGATGCTACGGTCTGTTTAATGTTTTGCTCAAATCTCTTGGATCTATACATAGTCTGATTTCATCTGAGCCTTTTTTGTGAGCGGCTACCATGGACGACACTCATTCAGTTGGTTCTGTGACTGGACAAATCACACCTTGCTGCATCATTTTATCCATCTGAGCTTTAACTTTATCTTCCATAGCTACTGGAACTCTTCTTGCTGGTCTGACTACGGGAGTGACCTCTGGGTCTACCTTCATGGAATACACAACTGGAAGTTTGCCCAACTTGTCATCAAAAACATCAGCATACACTGTGATAATGGCTTAGGAGAAATTGGAAATCAGAACTGGACTCACATGATGAACTTAAGCAGATTCATTCTTAAACTATCTTTGAGACCCAATAAAGATTGCACTGGTCTTTGGACTATATAGAATGACAAGTTGTAACAGTTCTCAATCAAATAACATGAAAGTATCACTGAACCTCCAGTTTGAATTTCTTCACCTCCATAAACAACAAGTCTCGCACTGCTGGTTACATTGAGTTGTTCATTAGTTCTCACTCTTGCAAATGTGTCTGCTGATATAACATTACACTTTGACCCAGTGTCTTCTTTGGGCTCTGTGGATTTTCCATTGATCCGGACAGTACAAAATACTTCACTTCTTGTTAATAAGTTTACTACATCAACTCTTTCACCAAGCACTGATACATCATTTACATAGAAAACTGACAGCTTTGTCTCTACTTAATCTACTTGCTTTTTTGTGCGACCTTTCATTACAATTGTGTGAGGCTTACTTGATTTACAAAACTTTTGGAAATGGTTCCATTTTTTTACACTTGTGACATTGCTGACCAAATACTAACCACTTCTCTCTTTTCAGGTCATGATTTGCACCACAATTGTGACAGTTAACAAAAAAGCTAGATTTGGGTTTTGCTGATTCACGTTTGTGTTGCACTGAGCTGGCGCTGGAGCTTGCACCTTTCCTGGGACTTTCTAGAAAACCTTGTGGCTTCTTTGGAAATCCTGTAGCTGCCACGTGCTTAGGCCTACTCTTGTTTGCCACATGTTGCATACTGTCTACGTTTGCTCTAAAGCCAACTGAAACCATGCTCTTGTTACTCACAAGCATACGTGTATGTTTTTTCTGTTACCTCATGGATTTGACAAATCTCTATGGCTTTGCTCAACATTAAATACTGTCATGGAGTAAAATCTTTCTCACAGAAGCACTATTAATACCACATACAAACCATCTTTTAGATCACCAAGCCAACACATTTTAGCTCTGTTTCTCAAGTCAGTTATATAAACTGCAAATGTTTCCCCTGGTTTCTGATCTCTTATGTAAAACAAGTACCTCTCTAATGTAACATTTGTCTGGGGGTTGCACATTTCTCTAAACTTGCACTTCAAACACTTGGAGGTCTTCTCTTGATTCAGCTTATATAACAATATGGCGGGCTGCCCCTTCTCCTT
Source organism: Protopterus annectens (assembly GCF_019279795.1). Lineage (NCBI taxonomy): Eukaryota > Metazoa > Chordata > Ceratodontiformes > Protopteridae > Protopterus > Protopterus annectens. The sequence continues at coordinate 1,598,067,560 of NC_056726.1, read as the reverse complement.
CATACGACCCTGCTACGTTTAGCAAAATAAATGCACTGGTGTGTGCTTCTCTATCTGGATATCTGCTTGTATAAAAATATTGTACTCTTGTTCAGATATTCTCCAGTTCTCTGTAATATTCTGATCAAACACAAGTGGTAGGGGCTTTTGAAATCCATCTGCCATATTAACACATACCAGCGAAGGGTTTTGCAAATAAGCATGAATATACACATCCACATATGCATATATTTCTGACATAAACAGAACTTGTCCAATGCCTTGGTGCACTGAACTTATACTTTTGTTGAGGTTATTGGAATTATGCGAATGAATGAACTTGTAGTACTTTCGAATAACTGGACTTTGCAAAATAAACTTATCGGGCTTTCCGATTCTTTCAGAATTTTATTGGTAAAGGCAGAAATGCTAAAGTCATGCACCATCACTTGTTAAGAAACATTTGAGAACTTTACGATGGGACTGAATAACTCACTGGCACTGTAATACTCTTGTAATGTTGTCTTTTGTAAGAAAACACCTCTTATCAGTGTAAGAAACATATCAAGCAACTGTACAATGCAAATAGATCAAACATCTGTTGCACAAACTCAATAGCTTTTGAAGTAATTGCACTTTGAGAATAACTGCACACAGCACACTGAAATGTCCCCAAAATGGCGGTACCTTCCTAGGCAACTCTATACAGTACAAGAAGCACTGTGTAATGGTGGCACTTCATGAATAGACGCACCCAACACAAGAACTTTTTCTAAAAATAGCTATACTTTGACTGAATTGCATGAAATAATTGCACTTTGCACACAATGGACTCTTCGAAATACATGCACAGTAATAAGCACATACTGTAAGCATGTTTACACACTCTGAGATACTTTGAATAACTTTAGTTACGCCCTTGATAGAATACGAAGTCATAGTTATGCCTTAACACAGCACTTTGCCAAGACACATACAGTCGCCTTGCTTTATTTTTGCTTAATGTGTCCTTTCTTTTCTTATTATTATATTCTTTTTGCTTGTTTAAGCCCTTTTCATGCCCAACATATATTTCTTGCGCTCATTTGACTCTAAGCATGCCCAACTCTGCCTCAAACACACTCATTTTCAATTAAACATACTGGTTTTCTGCTTTACTGTTAATCATTTTATCAAATACTTTTATCTTAAACATTTTCTCTAGTTAACAAACTTTTCATGCTTTCCGCTTGCTTGATAATGTGGTTTGTGCCCATGTAATGCCCCTTTTTTCGTCTTTCGCATCAAGTAAATAATTTGTTTTATTCCTCATTACCTTTGATTCTTTCTGGTTATGTTTGTGCTCTTTTCTCTCGTTTTTTCCTTCGCTGTCATCTTTGCATTTCATGGCTCGGAATATTTTTCTCTCTTCCATCCCGGTTCTGACACCATGGGCTTTCATGTTAGGACATGAATAAACGAGTCTTCATGGGTTCTGTTCAAGCAGCTTTATTTTATACAAACACATTACTATTGTTGACTATTGACTGTAACTTAAGTAACTTATATACAAACTAACAACTGTGATCATGCATGCTCACTCTCTGGTTGCTTCTACAAAATGACACTAGGGATTGCACGTATCTGGAATTTATACATGCATGCTTCTTAAAGATATACCACACACACTTTGCACTCTGATCTACACCTACCACACACACACACACACACACACACACACACACACACACACACACACACACACACACACACACACACACACACACACACACACACACACGCACACACACACACACACAGAAAGCACTCCATCTATCCCTTATTTATACTTACTATAACCCTAAACCACAAGCAGTCACTTCTGCTCCCACCACAATCCACTTACCATAAATACAAATATTCAAAGTTTCTTCTTTAAACATACAACACTTACCAAAGTGTGCATTCAGTATATTTATTTAACTGAATGCTCCGTCAAACAAATTGCTGTTAGACAGAGTCCAACAGCTAAACACACACACATTTTTAAATTGTGAGTATTCCTATCTTCAGGGCATTTCACTGTTATTAACAAAACTTCCTCAGTTAAATTTATGTTTCAGTATTGTCTTCAATTAATATTATAATTAAAAAATTGTTACTTACGCATTATCGCAACCACTTTTCTACTGTGGTGTCATTGATAATGTTATTGCAAAACAAGTGTATGGGAAAGTAAAAAGGGTTATGTAGAGTCCAAATAACTTGGGTATTACATGGGTTCTGAAAAGGGAACAGGCATAATGGGTAAATTCCTCTCCCTGGGGACTGTCCATTGCCGATGGCACTTATGAAAAGTAAAATTAACCCGGCCGCTGCTACACATACCTCTATGTATTTCAGTAGTTACTGACTTCCATCCTGAGATCATCCAGCTACCTTGGTAGACACACATTTTATGAGGACCATATCAAAAATTTGTGTAAAAAAAGTTGGACATCATGCGCAGATCTGCACAGTTGACAGGTATGTATAACTGGAACGGTAGTCAGACACAAGTGTGACTTCATTACACTGAAGCAATCACTCACTCTCAAAAGAAAAGCAGCAGTTATGTACAATGGGCCAGGTCATGTCTTACTCCTGAGAAATGGTTGGTGCATGTCACAAACTTTAAATGGACTTTACCAATTTTACCTTTTGCATTCACCTTTCATCCATAACTGAGGGGAAGGTCTGCCTGCTAAGTAATGATGACACACATTTGTGTCCACATGGTGATGCATGACATCTGGCCGAAGTCTAAATTAACGGGAGGACCTAAAAATCTGGGAACATTTTCAAAATTTCTAGTTTGAGATTGACACAATTGTGTCAAATGCTTTTCTTGCCACCTGAACACCACACAAGTAGTTGTTGCTTACGTATTATCAGTTAGAAAAGTGGAGTGGTTGCAATAATATGTTAAGTATCAAAAAATCTTTTCAAGAGTTTTATGCTGCATACTTCAGAAGGAACATGGGACTTTAGGGTGTTAACTCAGTGATGTGGAAATTTGGGAAGTATCATGTGATAGAAATGAGCATAGTGTCAGTTCTCTTTGTAAAAGTATACTTTGAAACTCAGAATATTCACTGGTCCATAAGACTGCTCAAAAGGTGCAGTAAGAGGTTTTATAACAGTGATATCGTGACTGTCACAGCTATGACTGGGAGACACATTAATGTTTTTCATCCTTCCAGTGATGTTGAGTGGCATCTGACCCCACTAGCAGCTCACAACATCCACAGAAGTTACTAGGCAAGTAGGTAATGGAAGTCAATTGCCACTTTTTTTCCTCCATATCACACACATACTGCCAACAGTCCTATGGAAAATGGAGAGTTGCCAGTCTATCTACTACTTTTCTTTGGGATGTGAGACAAAAACAAAATTTGTGCAAAAATCTACACAAACACTGGGATACATTTCCCTAAATGAGAAATATTGGTGGTGGATCAAAGGAAAGCAGTAGATGTGAGCTTGTTATTTTTTTGATAGACTTCATATGATTTATTTACTAGTACTGAAATAATCATAAAGTGTAAGAGACTGTGACAAGCTAGTATGAAACTTTTGACAGGAATCACATAGTAGCAGTAACAACCAGTCATTTGTCATGTCACAGGAGAATGCTTTATGTAGTGAGTATCCTAAATGCAGAGAGAGTGCAATGCCTCTCTCCCTCTCCCCCCTCTCTCCCTCTCTCTTTCTCTATCTCTGTTGGTGAAGTTTTTTATCAGAAATGACATTTTGGAATGGTTGGAGAAAAACAGTAAGTGATCAAAGAAATCTGAGGAATGATGGTAAAAACAGTTACCAAATTTCATGCTGAACTGTGCAAAGCTGCATAATTAGAGCCAAAGAATTGTTATACGTAATATGAATATTTGTACTTTCAGAAACCAAACAATATGTCATCATCTTTTGCATCTGGAATATCTGTCAAAGTGGATTTCATTTTATGTAGATGGCGGCCTACTTCTAAGTTATGATGTTTCAAAATGTTGACTTTCTGATGGTCGGGACCATAAGATCAAAATTTTGAAACTTCAGACTGTTTAAATGGAGATCGCCACAGAGCAAGGAGCAGTATATTTACTGTTTTCCCCTCTATAATGTGATCTCAGATTTGCTATATTTAATTAGTAGGGTGTGTGGGGGTGCAGGGAGGCTCGCCCCACTTCAAAAATGCACAAAAAGATTTTTGTTTTTATTTTTTTTTAATTTTGAAGTTTCAAAATGTTCATTTTATGGTGTCGACCATTAGTTGACGTTTTGCGACTTAAAAATTTAGAAGTAGACCCGTAGATGACCAGTATGACACATGAGCTAGAACAGTTACTGGATATCAGGATAAACCTGCAGGAGAAGGCTTTATAACAGGATGGAGGAGCTTTATAGCCACAATGTTTGTCACTAGTGTGGTTCCAGCGTCACATTTGTGTCCATTTCTGAAGGTGGAAGTCTCATATAACTTTCTGAATAGTAGTGGTAATAGTAAAATGAAAGAGTTTAGGCAGGTTCTTGAGGAGCCATGTATAGAAAAGGTTCCACAGGGTGCACCCCATGAATGGGAAAAGAGTGGTACAGAGTCTAAATGAATGTTATGGCTAACTCATATGTAAAAGTTAAGCAAAGGTGGAGAGATTGATTCCCAGCTAGTTGGTTACTAAAACAAATTAAATTACCTGGAAGTAGTTAACAACAGGCAGATTATGGGAGATGTGTGGGACTAAGCTGACACACAGTTTGTATAAAGGGATATTAGGGAATGTAAACTGGAAGCAGCATCAGACATGGCTTAGAAGATAATGGATAGCATTTGGTAGAGGTACAGGACAGAACGCTGCACCCAAAGTGAAAAACGATCAGTGCTGATGATGTTTGCTGGATGTGCTTGAGTCTCTTTTTCCACATACAAAATTGGAGTAAAAAATTACAACATTGTCTGGCAACTTATAGAAGAAAAAGTGCTTTAAAAACTGATGGTTCAAGGATATCTTAACTGCTAAGTTACTGATAATGTTTGCTATTTGATTAATATCTAAGGCTTCCTCATTATAAAATCACATTTTAGAAACCCAGTGCTTCATAGCCATGTTATTTTTTAGCTCTTCTGAGTGTTTTGCATTTCAGAGTTAGCTTTCCCACAACATTTTTTGTCTGCATTAACTGATACTGCCCTGCTTTACTGATTATCAAAGGTACTGTTTGTTCCCATGGTTTTATTTAGACTGATGAGTTGTTTATACAAGCTTGTGTTATGTTTGTGGGATTAAAATGAAGGCCAAATAATTTATCTGGCTAGATTATTCATACTAATGAGGTAAAAATAAACATTTTGTGCTTTAACAATACATTATGCACGTCACCATATTCTTTCACCTTGTTGGACTGTGAGCGTAGTCAGTGGTTATTGTTAAAAAAAGACATTTGACTTCTTAATGCTACATAACTGTAGTGATTTGCAGAACAAATCTAGCAAAATAGCAAAACAAACTTAAAAACTTTTTATTTAACGTCATCACAAGTAAGGCATACTGTACATTTCAGGTTTAAGTATAAGTACTTAAGAAATATACTGTTCTTTAATGAAAGCACTTTGCTTGTGCTTGTATTTGGCATGCTACTACTAGAAATGTATTCAATATTTATTCTTATTTTATTATACCTACTGTTCAAAACATAAATGCAACAGGAAAATATTGTCTCTTTTAAGGAATAACCTGACAGTACTATCTGCTTTTAATGACTTACTCCAAATAATAGGGTAGACAAATAGAAGCTAAGGGGATTAAACCACAGACTAGAACAAGGCTGTCAGCAGAAGCTCATAGCCTAATCTTCAGTTCTGAACTGTGGTTCATAAAGCAGGGCCTGACCACTGGTGCAGAGATGGTGTAAACACTGGAAACACCTATTTGCTGGATTTAATGACTGCCATGCCTGTCGGCAGGAAGGCCAATCACGTCTGAATCTTTAACACCTTAAAGTGTTAACACAGATTAGACGTTAGTTTCAAATACTGAATCATTAACTTTTAAAAAAAATGGAAGTGGCAGACATCTTATGTAAAATTATGCAAACAAGGCGTAATATGATCAGATATCACATATGTTGACTTATTACACTTTGCAACCAGTAGTGAAGTGATGGCATCAGCAGAAAAAGTCCATCCTTGCCTTTTACATGGCAAATTCTGTATCCCCTACTGTCAGCTCAGAGATGCTAACGATATTAATGTTCCTTGTTTAAAAAGCCTCTCCCCAAAGATGATGTGGAATTTCTGGGGTAACTGAAGAGAAGAAAGACACAAGAGGCAGATGAAACCTGAAGTTCGAAGGTCAGATGAAACCTGAGGTTTAGGAATGAGTAGGCCATACATAACAACAAAAAAGGTTGTTGCTGTGTCTTTCGGCTTTTCCCAGTTAGGGGTCGCCACAGCGGAACTCCGGTCCGCTAATGATTGGTAGTAGATTTTCACATGCCGAGTTGCCAGCCCTGATGTACAAACTTCAATGAAGGTACGCCCGTTCACGCATGTCGCCACACAGAAGACGTTCTAGCTGAGAATCGAATGGGACAACATTTTATTGCAAGGCGAGCACTTTCCATTTTCTTCCACCCACATTACAGCAAGTTCAAAGAGTCTCTATCATCAGTTGTGTATCCTTATGTATGTGTATGTATCCTTTGTCGAACAGGTTAGTCCCACTAGTCTAGTGGCCTATCAGGGGAGACCTGAGTAGGTATTTATGCTACTATGGTAAATCTGGGCAGGGCAGTGGGGAACATTCTATACTCTTTTCGATATATGCTGTGGAACCTTTTACATCCAGCTGAGCTGCTACCAACGCAAGCAGATTGAGCCTCAGTTTAATGTCTTAGCCAAAGGATGATTTGGCAGTCACACTTTATTCTTCATAGTCAAGGGACTTGTAGTCATGGGTCTTAAATGCTTTATTTTTCATAGTCCTGGGACCAGGACCGGCCTTTGGTCAAATGGTACCCTAGACAAAAGGTCTCCACAGCACCCCCCCCAACACCACCCTTTGCCCACATCCTGGTCTACCTATGGCATCCAAATTACTGTAAAAGTGCCCCTGTTAGAGTGGTGCCCTAGGAGGCTGCCTAGTTGGTGTATGCCTAAGGGGGGCTAGGCCTGGGACTTATCATGGGTCTTGAAAGTTTTATTTTTCATATTCCTGGGACTTGAAGTTGTGAGTCTTGAACTTCTGATTAGGAGCTGCTGATGCAACCACTTTTCCATACATGTGTTGCAGATCCTTCTTAATAAAAAAAGGTATTTTGCATCCCTCAAATACATGCATCCTTGAATTCCCATCACAATTTGGTGACAAAATGCAACAACGTATTCCCGTTGATCTAGTAACTGTGAATACTCACATTTCCCCTTACTCTTCTTTATCAAGTCAGCTACTAGGCTAACTGCCCTTGAGGGCCTTTTTAAGCCTAATCAATTTTCTTTCTAAGGGTAAGAATCAAAGTTTGTACCTTGAGTCTGTGACATAAACAGCCTAACCACTATAACAGCCCCAATCTTTTTTTAAAACAGCATGTCCATTTTGACTTTTTAGATTCCCTTGCAGTTCTTTACATGTTATTAATATACCTTTTTCTGCATCCTTTCCTCATGACTGCAAATAGTATGCAGTCTTTATAGCTCTCTCTATTGTTTCTGTTGAAACATTTGTGCCATTTTGTTGTCCTTTCTTGACTTTCTTGTGTTTGTACTTCTGAATATGAAGCCTCCAAAACTGCATACCTTTCTCTAAATGGATCATACCTGAAATCTTTAAAGAATTACAACATATTACTTTCTACTAGAAATGTTTCTTGTGTGGTTTAGTTTGCAATTGCCTTTCCTTGCTCTCTACTTTATAACTGTATTTGTGAACTCGGTAAGCCCACCAGACACAAGTGACGATTTTCAGGCACAACCCAGGAGCACTGTCTGGTTAAGTGACTTTCTCTGGGTCAAACAATAGGCAAAAGGAGGTGAGTTTACAGTTGAAATTGTGAGGATGACAAGCTAATGATATATTTATCACTTACTTACCTTAATATGATCTAATAGTTCCAGACCCCTTTCTGCTTTGGTATTTCTAGTGCTTTTCTTTCAAATATTATTGTATATCAGTAGCGGGAAATGGACACAAGTCCTCCATAGAATAAATTATTGATATAGTGTAATAAAGTAATGGCCCTGGTTTGTAATATCTGGAATGTCAGTTTCCACAAAAAAAAAATCTGGCTCTTAACATGTTGTTTAAAATAAAATAAAGCCTTATAAAGCAATCCAACATCTATTTTCATGACTGAGAGTTTTATAGCATTGGATCTTATGCCCAAGCACCCATTTATGGGTGCAGAATCAAAGAAGATTTGCTGTAGGTCTGACAGCATGCTTTAATTCTAGGAATGCATTGGTGGTTTATGAATGATCACAACATGAAGTAGAGATAGCAATTATCTGTGGATAATCAAATTAAAAATCTAAAAAGCGATTGTTAACATATTATATATGAATTAAATTATGTTGATGCTCTGTAGTACTCTCTAAGTATTTTTTAAGTCCCTGTGAGAATCTAAGTTCAAAAGAAAAGATTCATAAAAGAGCTATTAATAAATTTCTTTCAGTGTAGCTGTCTGAATGCATTTGCAAGTGCATAACTGCTGCTGATCCAACAACGTTGACCCAGTATTGCTGAATCTGTTTGAATCTTTTGCTTTTATTCAAACACCTACAAACCCCACACCTATGAGTACAATGACCCTAGTGCATAAACCATAGACATCACTTATATACACGAACTGTCTATGCAGATTTACTGTTATTAAATGAATTCCATGAACTGCAAATATTTCTGTGTTACCTTCAGGCCCACAGATATGAGACTCCCTAGTATGTTATAGGGTATGCATATCCACTGTTGACATTACACATTCCCCTATCAATATCATCCTTGTCAAAAATACTCTGCATTTCTTTCCAGTAGGATAACTTTACCACATCATATCTCTGGTAAAAATAGGTCTGATTTTTGCAGAAAATCTTCACATATATACATACATACCAGAAATAATAATTAATAGCTTCAAAACAATTTTTTTCATATAAGGATAACCAATTGTGGAATAAGCTACCCAGCATTTTAAGAAAAGCTCCAACTCTGAAACAATTTAAAGATGCACTACATTCTTATATACCAAAATGTAAATTTCAGCCTCAGGGACTTTGGCACAGATTTTTTGATGGCACTTTTCATAGCTGTGAGATTGTAATGACTCCTTTGACCTTTGACATTACTTTGTTATTTACAAGTTAGACTGAAGATTTTCACTAGTAGTAGGGGGTTGGCTGCGGTGGTGCAATGGTTAGTGTTGTCACCTCACAGCAAGAAGTTTTCCAGTTCAATTCTCAGTTGGAACACCTTCTGTTCAGAGTCTGCATGTGCTCCCTGCGGTTGAGTGAGTTTTAAAGACATGCAGGTGTGTGTGTGTGTGTGTGTGTGTGTGTGTGTGTGTGTGTGTGTGTGTGTGTGTGTGTCTTCTGTGAAGGTTGGGTGCCAGGCTAGCAACTCAACACCATAAGACACTGACAGGTATGCGAGTTAGGATACAGTGACACTTTCTCCCTTGTCAATCTGACCCACACTGCTGGTGGCTGAATGGGATCAAGGGCTGATTGAATGGCTGGGAAGATGAGCAGATGGTCATCAGGAGCTGGCCAAAAAAGGTTTTCTCTGTAATGCTGCTTCTGCAAAAATCTTGGGTTCCACTTTCCTTTCAGGAAAAAATTCAACTTGTTTTGACACACTGTCTGGGCAGCAGACGTCTTCTCCTTCATCTTCTTATGCTAATGCCTTCCATTCCATTGTTTTGGATAACTCCTGTGGCCTTCTTCTGTAATGTCTAGATTATTAATCCTCAGAAACTGCTGCATAATATTTTCTTGATTCTCTGCTCATGTAGTCATTATCTCACTTCCTGTTTCTGATCTTGTAGTACTAATATCTCCTCATGTTACTTTTCCCTTCAACAGCTTCATGTACAAATTTTGTTTGAATTCCCTTCTTATTTTCTACAGTTAGCGGCATTACAGTACACAGAGACCATTTGGCAAAATGCAACGCATTCTTTCTTTACTTCAACAATCATAAAACTTCTAACTGCATTTTTTTCTGACTGCAACAGTTATCACTTCCAGTGTTACATCAGACCTTTGTTCGACACAAACAAGTGATATTCCTGCAAAACAATGGGGAGTGGGTGGATGGATTCCAAGCGTCTTAACCAAATTTCCTTAACAGTATAGTTAACATATTGAGTCTCCTTTAAAAATGACTATATGCCTAGTTGGAATCTACTCAATCAACAAAGTGAAATAAATAGACAAAGATTGCTATGGTACATCAGCAGGTTTTTGTTGCATTCAGCACATCATTTTATTTAATACTGATGTATTATTTCCTATGGCCACTGGTTAATTAAGTAATCAGTCCACAGACAAGTTCTTGTATCACACGTCAAGTCATAACTAGGTATAACAAATAGTCAAAACGTTTTGCAAGACCAAAGGAGATGGGTTCTGCAACCTGCCCCTCATCCATGGTTGACAGTGCCTGGTCTAAGGCTTTGAAAAAGTTAACATCAGTTCTGTGTATCCTACAGAAACTATCCATGCATTGGCTATCAGCTTAAACTGGTTAAGGTATGGAGGGTGTTAATCGTTGGTGAACAAATATTTCAGAACACTTATCTGTAGATCTAAGTAGTGAAATAGGACAATAATTTTTAAATGTACCCTCTAAGTTTTCCTTGAAATATGGCGACACACAAGTTGTTTCCACATCTTTTGGGGAAACTGCTTTTGCACTTTGATTTATTTAACATAAGGGTAACAGATTTGTTAATGGTCTCTGTGATGCCCACCACTGCTAACTATAAGTGATGGCCACCAATATATGTCATCCCTATGCTGGGCCAGTAATCAAGGAGCCTGAATCCTTACCACTGACACTGGAGAGGGACGTGCACTTGGAATACAAATAGATACACTCAGTATTTCCAGATGCAAACCTCTTTGTATTGAGAATTATTGTATTGAATTTAAAAGTACAATTTCCCTTAAGAGCACACAGGGATACACTCAGCCCTGGGTCTTAATGTCTCTTTAATGTCTCCCTCCAGGTCCGCAGTAAGACTGCCCATTGGTAAAGCTGTAGGATTGGGTCCTCAGCTGAGTGTCTAAGCCAAGTCCTCCAGCACCCTCTCTGTAAACCCAGTACTTCATGTCACTTCCCCAAGTAGCTGACACACACATTCTTTAAGATTTAATTTTCACACACACACACACACACACACACACACACACACACACACACACACACACACACACACACACACACACACACACGCACATGCGCACACATGCACACACACACACACACACACACACACACACACACACACACACACACACACACACACACACACACACACACACACACACACACACACACAAATCTGGGAAAGGCTGGCACAGATTACTTGCTCTACCAACTTTGCCCGCACTATAAGGTAGTTATCACTGCTACCATCAGTTACAATAAGGCTCTTAAATGGGTATCCAATTTTACTTTGTAATATTAATACTAATACATGAAGGCCATGATGGTGCAGTGGTTAGCATTGTCACCTCACAGCAAGAGGTTCTTCTGTTTGATTCACGGCTGGAGGGCCTTCTGTGTGGAGTCTGCATGCCCTCCCCGTGGTCAAGTAACATCTAAAGACATGCAGCTAAATGCGTACATGAATTGGTGTGCCTTCTTTGAAGGGTGGGTGTTGGGCTGGCAACTTGGCACCATAAAAATCCACTGCCAATCATTAGTGGACCAGAGTTCCACTGTGGCAACCACTAACCGGGAAAAGACAAAAGACAAACAACAACAACAAATGGTAGTACTTCACCAAGATGGCTAGGCCTTCTGGAGTGGCCCATACAGTGTCACCAAATAAATATAAGCACTCTCCAAGGTTAGATACTTTCTTTAAGAACCAGTCACAATAAACGTTTTAAATACATTTAATAATAAATAATAAAAGTACATGAAAATACTGAATATATATTCACAGTGAACCACTGAATTCAGATCACAGGAAATATTGAAAAAAACATTGATGGTCAGACTCAGACAAATAAAGAAAAACAGCTTCACTATATTCCTGACTGACTCTAAAAGAATTACTGTTCCCTAGTTAAGTTACTTACTACCACAAGCCAAGATGCTGTGGGTGAGTGTATTTCTAGTCAGGCTTCCCAAACAGAATATTCAGTACTCTGAGATTTCTCTTTGTAATATCTAAAATATAATTTCCAAGAGAGCTGGCAGAATGATCTCATCTCATCACCTGACTCAAGGTTCTCACAGTATTACACTTTGAAGTTGAGACAGACAGCCACAATACATATACAAATGTTTATGGCATTGCCTGGGACCTCCCCTCTTTTCACTGAGCTAATGGACAAAGGCTCTTCCCCAGACCCAACGTCTCTGGTCCTATTCAGCCCTGTGGGGTGTCTTTTAATGATTTAACAGCTCATTTGCATTTCCCATATTTTTCTTAAAGTTAACCTCTGCTGTGCCAGCATCCTGTATTAAAACATATACATTTAATTCAACTACACTAATACATGTACATTTTTCTTCATTTCAGCAGGGTGCACTGTTGATACATTTCAACACAAGCAAAGCTCACAAATACATTTTCAGCACAAGCATCTGAACAAAACTAGTTTGATATACAGTTCTAATACATTTGGAACACAAGCATCTTGTATAAATCAGTTTGATATTCAAGGGACATATAATTCTTTACAAAACTCCAGTTGGCTATGTTGGCACTTGCCCATATCATCACAGTCTTAGTAAGGAAATGGTGTCTTGACTCCTAGATACAGTTGCCAAATAACATTTTGAGTGTGCAGCTTGACAGAAATGTAATTTGGCTGACTGATTTTTTTAATTTTCTTAGAGAAAAATGTCTTAGCCCAAGGACCATCCTGGCCTTGAAGTTATACATATATATATATATATATATATATATATATATATATATATATATATATATATATATATATATATATATATATGTATAAGGAATGGGTGGGGATACAGTCCATTGCACTGAAGGTCCATTAGAAAAATGCTCACATCTGATCTTTTTCAGTATAATGACTTCTGGTTTAGCATCCTTGATTGAAAACCATTTACTAAGCTATGTGTGGAGAAAGCAAAAGCAAATCCCTTCAACAATAATTTCTGTTTATATTCAAAGGAGCTGATCTCAATGTGGTAGACCCATGACCCCTCTAGAAAAGTTTCAGTAGGTAGCACACCTAACTTTGGTGCTGGAAAATTAGAAGGTTCTGGGTACTTTTCCCATGCCAGCCAACTGGATTGTAGTGCAATATAAGGGTATGCTGTACTCCTAACTGTGCCATATTTTGGATGAGACATTAAACCGAGGACTTATCAGCCTGTGTTGGTTGTAGCTCAGGTTTATATAAAAGATCCCAGGGCATTTTTTTGAAAAGAGTAGGGAAAGTATCCTGGCCAACTTTCCACTTGTCAATATGAAAAGCACCTTGGGTCTCCCCTGAAAAGAGGCCATTGGCCTAGTGGGACTAACCCCGTCATCAGAGATCAGCCTAAGCATTGCTTTTTCAGCAATGCTAAACAAGTGTTTCAGATCAGTTGTAATCCATTTGATGTAGTTCAAAGTTGTGGCCTGGATTGTGGTTGAAAATAATCCATTTAGGACCAATTTACTCACCCAATTAAAATAGATGAAATTTGTTTCTAATAATGAAAAATCTAGAACTTTATCCATATTTGTTGAGCATGACATTTATAATTTAATTCAGAGGAAAAGGGTTATTTAATTACAATTAACAGATACATTAATTCTGTTACATAATGCCAATAGGAGGCAGCCTATATTGTGTCTCTGTGATTTAGAAATAATTTTGACACAAGTGCTAATTGGCTAATGCAGATCTATCAATTAGCACAATAGCAAGAATTTCCAGGTCAGAGAAGAAATACAACTGCTACATGGAATACCTCATTTTGCCATGTCTGTTAATCAATCACTGTTCTGTCATACCTGACTGCTTTAATGTTCTCCCTACCAGTCCACTCATCTGAGTAGTATTTGCACCCAACATCTCGTGCACACACACAGACTCACACATGCAGGTTAATTCATGCGCTTTCATGCTATCACAGGTTTGTCAACACACAAACACAGAAAGACTGGTGGACAGACAGAGAGAGACAGGCGGACACACACACACACACACACACACCCACACACACACAATACACACACACACGCACACACACACACACATACACACACACACACACACACACACACACACACACACACACACACACACACACACACACACACATATTGAGTTGTATTATGCCCATTCAGATTAGTACAGTGTTGTCCACACATGCAAACATAGACAGAGAAACAGACAAACAGGCACACACACGCCCGCTCGTGCACACACACACACACACATGCACACGCACACAGGAAAAGGTCCACAATACCTATAAGTAGACACAATGAAAGTTGAGACCATTCACTAAGGGCTAATGGTGTCACTTTTACCTGTTTGTGAAAAAAAATAATGTGATAGAACATTTATATATAGGTTCATACTAGGCTATCTGCCCTAGGGCATTTATAAGCCTAGCCAGAGTATGTTTGGCTTTCGCCACCCATTTTAAATTAATTTTGCTATGCCCTTTTTCGAGGTTAGTATACTGTGCCTCTGTCTAACAGTGACACAGAAGTGATATAGGTTCATAGGTTCATACTAGGCTATCTGCCCTAGGGCATTTATAAGCCTAGCCAGCTGAATCACTGTGCATATTACTCTGGTATGAGCACCATTTTTGGGGCAGAGTACATATGGCTAATTTGCACTAACTTCTCCCCCAGATTGCTGAGTTTGCACACAGTGTTGTCAGTGACACTACTGACTGTGCTATAGCCAATGCCAATAGAAATCAAAAAAGTGAGAGTAGCTGTCTCTGAATAAGTCAGGCTTACTGTAATGTAGAAACCTTCAGACTTAAGGTGTCTGCATTGCTATGAGCCTTTCTGAATTCCCGATAATTTGTTCCTCTGAATGGAGATATGAAAAAAGCAAGAATAGGAGAGTAGTATTGCTGGAACTGAATTCATCCTCAAGCCTTGGTGAGTACCTTCATATTGTGGTCCCTGTTTTCACAAAATCTCACCAAGATGACACCGATATATATAATGCATTTGATATAGCATAAATCAAGGAAAATGCAGGTTAAAAATAAAAAAAAGACAGCTGGGTGAACAGCTCCCAGGAGAAAAAAGGGTCAAGTCCTGGTGTACACAGTGGTGCCAAGACTGAAAAAAAGGCAGTACAGAATTCTCAAGACACAGAAACATTCCTAGAACAGGGTTAGACCAAGCCTAGGGCAAAGATGGCTTCCCGTTGTACAATGAGGAAGTAATCCACAAAAAATACAAAAACTGATAGGCCAAAAATAAAGATGACAAAGTGGACTATTGAGGATATAGAAGAAATTATGTATTGTTACTATTATGCAAAATGCCCAGAATTTCCAGACAAAGGATATGCAGAAAGACTAAAAGAGAATTTAAAGTAAAGCAAAATACTTGCATAAGAAAAACTGTCAAATGCTTAAAAGAAAAAATTGTATTCATTAATACAACAGATTTATGAAAAGCATTACATAGATGAACCAACTTTGGGCCACCTGGAAAAAGAAGTGCCAGAGGAGGTGCGAAAATATAAACAACAAAAGCCAGTGCTAAAGAGTAAGCTAAACTAATCAATACAAAAAGCAGCTCCAAAGATAATTGAAGAGAAAAACAGACAAGGAATTTAGATATGATTATTAAGGAAGAAGTTAGCAAATAGAAATTGGAATTATGAATTATCTGCGAAGTGAAGGATTTATTGTGGAGAATCCAATACAGGCAATGTTGCAGCATGATGAAATTATGGGTCCCCAGATTAAGGAACAACAGTTGGAATAGGTGGCATCTCAAGAAGATTTGCTACATTATAATGATCTGGAAACTTCTTTAGGAGACAGGTACAGAAGTCCAGTTGAAGGTGCACAACAAGGGAAGGAGCAGGAAACAGTGGCAACTCTGACACAGGTAATGTTGCAGAGTGATGGGACACCATTGTCCTAGAGGAAGGAGCAGTTGTTGAAGAAGGGTGCATCCGAAGAGGATATGGAACAGAAAGTTTTCTGGAACATTCTGCAGATTATTTGCAAGAAACTGACAGCAAAGAAGATCTTCTCAATCCAGAAGAAAATGATTTAAGGGAAAACCTACTTGATTCATAGGATCATAGGAGGTTACTAGGCTATTGCCCCTGAAGCCCTTATAAGCCTAGCCAAGAGTTTAGCCCAAGTTTAGCCAAGTCAGCACCCAATGCCCCAGGCCAGCAGGGACATAGGTGGAATCCCACTGGTGTATTTTCTGTTTCCCATCCAGTTATCCAGGTTGCACTTAAAAAGGGATAATGAGGTACTCTGCTTGACATGGAGGGGGAGTCTATTCCACAGATGAGGGAGTCTCTGGGACACAAATCTGTCCCGCCAGCAAATCTTATTGATGTCACAGACCAGGTTGAGGTTGCACATGCAGGTTACTCGAGCGGAACTTGATAAGCGGATATGCAGCAGTCCCATCAAGGCAGAGTCTCAGACTGCTTTGTATGTCAGGCAGAGGTCACTTCTGAGGAGTCTGTATGAAACTGAGTAGAGGGACAGGGCTTTTAGCCTGTTGGTGTAGGATAGATGTCTGAGGCCCTGGATTCTCCTGGTGAGGAACCTCTGTGGTCTCTCAAGCTGTTGCATGTGCTTTGTGAGGCATATGCTGAAAGGGGCATTGTACTCAATAACGGGCCTTATAATGGAAGAATACAGGGATATTATGACCTCCTTGTCCCTGGATGAGATACCTTTACTTATAAGGTGGGCCATGTAGAAAGCTTTCTGTACAACGGAAGCAACATGGTGGTCAAAAGTCAGGCTGCTATCCACCTGGATGCCCAAATCCCTCATGACTGATTGTGTGCTTAGAATGTTGTTATTAATGTGATAATTTGTGGGGATGTCCAATAGAGATGGATAAATATATTAAGACAGGTGAAAGAAACAGATTACAGAAAGTAAATAAGACTCAGAATGTGAGAAGATTGGTAAATCAGAGGAACACAGTAATCGGGACTATTAAGATAAATTCACATGACATAACAGAAATAAATATAATATATTACCGTGCAGTTAAACTTTTAATGGATAAAGTGCTACCACAAAAATGGTGAGTAACAAAGGAAAGGAATGAAACAAGTAAAACGTTACCATGGAAACATGAAATAGAGAAAAGTAAAAAGCAATTAAGACAAGAAGTATCACCGTTAGAAGAATATAGAAAAGGGAACACATCATCAAAAATGCTTAGAAAGATTGATGTGATAAAAGTAATGCACAGTGTCAAAACAATAAAGACTTATTTACTGTTGCCAATAATAAACTGAAAATGTCTGCACAAGCAGAACACCTTAGAAGGTATGCAGATAAATACAAAGGAAAGGGACAAATAGTCTCCAACCTGGATAACAACGGGAAAAAAACATACTCTTCCGTGAACATCCAGGCCATTCTAAAAACAAGAGGCCAATAATTTGCCTTCTAAAAATATAAAAATTATATACTACAATTGATGCAGGCAGGGTTATAGTTATTTAGAAGAAAAAATAAATCATGGTAATTGATCAAAGGTTAACAAAAGAAAATCATATAGAACAGAGAATCGTTTGTTGCTAAATAAAGTCGAAAGAGAGAATTGTAAAACGGGTAAAAATTAAGAATGGCATGACTAAAGTTCCAAAAAACATTTGACAACATCTCACATTCATGGATATAGGAATGTGTACTGATATATAAGATACACCCTACGTTGGTCAAGGATATTACAGTGACTATGAAACAGTAGCAATCCAGTCTGCAGGTCAGCCATGAAAAATGGGCAATTTGTTTATCCCAGGGATAAACATTTAAAGGGGGATATTTTAGGATGACTCTGCCACTGTTGCTGTTTTGTCTTTCCCTTAATCCATTAAACTGTTTACTTTGTTTATTTTACAATTTGGCCCCAGTAAAACAACATTTTTAAAATATTTCTCATCTACTTTTTGTGGTGTTCATCACATGAGGAGTTGAAATCACAACTACAAATGGATAAAACTTTTTAAGATATAATAATGACATTTGGTCTTTGTAAATGTGCAAAAGCAACATTTAAAACAAGAAAGTTGCAGCCCCAAGAAAATATCAACCTGGCACAGAGGGAATGTAATATAAAGGAACATGAGTAGGAGAGAGTGTATAAATATTTGGGAATAGATGAACAATCGACAATAAAACATGAGCAAATGTAAACAAAGTAAGGAATACTTCAGAAGACTAAAACTAAAACTAATATTGAAAGCTGCCTTGACATCTAGGAAAAAAGTCCAAGCTGTAAATCAATTTGCCCTAGCTGTTCTAACTTACAGTTTTGGGGTGATCAACTGGCCCCAAAAATTATTGCATCAGTTTGGTAGGAAAAATAAAAAAATGCTTCATGCGTAAATGATATATAAAAATCAGTGTATACCAACATATATATATATATATTCCTTACACTGAAGGAGCTATGCTTCTCCTCAAAACTGATTACTTGTACAGATCTGCAATCATGGAAGTGCACACATATCTGCTGACCTCATCAGATCCAAACAAAGCAAAAGTGTTAAAACATGAGGAGAAAAAGTCTAAGATGACATCTTTGCTTGGTTTAGCAGAAGCATTTTAGTGTCAAGTGGGAATGGAAATCAAAACACAAGTAGATCAAAATCAGACAGCCACTGAACATGCCAAAAACAAAATAAAGTATATAACAAAAAGGATCAGATGAGAAGAAAAGTGTATAAAAATAGGTTCACTTCCTGATTCTAGTTAGACAAACTCTGTATTAGCACGTTTTTGTCTCCTTGCTGCAAGATTAAAGTGCCTTAACCTGAACCTGCCATGTGTTGATCATTTTGAAGTTATTTTTCCTTTGACAGATTGGTCCTTCGGACCGTAACTCTCTCTTCGCCTCAGGTCAGATGGGCCAGGTGGCATGAAACCATACGGGGAAGAGACCACATCGGTTCTTCTGCTTTGAAAGACCTCCGACTGAATTGTCGTTCAAAAGAGGCCAGCCACTTTTCTGATCTGCGACTGGAGGACGAGTCAGTAACGAATCAGCGACGGTCAATCACGGAGGCTCAGGTAAGGTGAGATTTACCTTTTTTTCTGTTTTAGATCAGGGACTTGATTGAAAATATCTGTCAGGAGATTTGTATTGCACAAGTCAGGGACAGAAAGATTGCAGTCTTGCCATAGATCAGGGAAACAGAATAGGTAAGACAGTTATTCTAGATAAACTGTGAAATAAAAAATTGTGATACCATGTGAAAATAAGAAGGGTTACGTAACATTTTTTCTTTAACAAATCAGAACACTATGGGTAATAAGTGTACAAAAAGTTCCCAAAACCCACCGCTAACCGAAGATGCAAAATATATGCAATCACAGCGTGCCGACAATGTTAGATACTATATGGGCTAATAAATATGAATTTGATGGCAAATTAGAAAAATCCTCGCTTATTAAACTTGTCAAACAGCTTAAAGCTGACACAAAAGGTCAGGTAAAAAAGCAACGTCAATTGGGAGTACCTCAGGCACACAGGTGGATTGAGGAAGCAAACCGTAGGGAGCAAAAAAGTAATAATTCAAAAGCTATGTTTCTAGATAAAGAAGCCAATAATTTGGTAATGGCATCAGCCCCACCACCCCCTCTGCTTCCTGCACCGGAATATGAAGCGAGTGGACAAGCTGGTCCACCTCCGCTATACCCGGCTGTTACCGCAAAGCCAAGACCGTATGTTAAAAATCCCATCGAGACCAGGTCTCGAACACGTAACTTAAGAGGAGATATTGAGTTATATGAAATAAATAAAAATTCACGAGCTATGAGTGAAGAAGAGATATGTCCACTTATAGAAGTACCAAATCCGCAGGCAGGACAGGACCCAACTCTTCTAGTATATAGACCGTGGACACCGGAAGACATCCGGAAAGCCACAGAGGGAATTCCCCATCCGAAAGTTAATTTTAGAAAATTCTTAAAAGACTTACAGGGCATGAGGTTAAGTTATCATTTGAATGGAGAAGAAGTAAAAAAAGTAGTCAGACAGATTGTAGGTCCAGATTGGCACATGATCAGTGGCAACTGGAATCCCCGTGACGCAGAGCTTAAGCCACTCCCACATAGCAACGCAGAATTAGATAATAGAGTGAAAGGTCTAACAGACCGAATCTCTGAAAAATGAAAGCCTAGGGCAGACTCGACTTGCATTAATCAATGCATCCAACAGGAAGGTGAAACTGTTGACAGATATTATGCTAGATTATTAGAGTGTTTTAATAACCATTGTGGAATGCAGGTACCTGAAGATCAAACACATGATTCCCCATATGAGCAGCAATTGAAGAATGCATTTTTAAAAGGCAGTATTTTGCCTATAAGCAGCTTTATTACAAAGCACATGGTAGACCACCGTACAAGTAGATTACAGTCACTACTTGAATATGCTAGGCATGCCAAAAGGCATTTTAACAGTAAAAAGAAAAAGAAAGCCTAAGTATTTGCTGTAAAAGACGGAGCAGAAGTTTATGTAGTACAGTCCAGAAAAAAGGGCAAGAAAAATGCCCAGGGAAACAAACAATCTGATAAACGATCAGAAGAGTTTGAAGAAAGAAAGAAAAGGGGTGAATGTTTTAAATGCGGAAAAAAGGGAGATTTAGCAAGGGATTGCAAGCAAAACAAGAAGGCAGCCATGGAAGATAAGGAGGGTGAGGACTGACTATATGATAGTCAAGAATCACTAGAAGGGAATAACCAAGAAAAGACAAATGCAAATGTGATAGAGGGAGTAGAGAATGTGATAGAAGAAATAGAGGAAGTACAAGAAATCACCGATGGTGAAGAAAGTGAAATTTTGGACTTAGCATTATTAAGCCTAGAGCTCTATTCAGCAGACACAAAACCAGAAGTTACACTTTTGGTAGAGGGGAGGGAAGTTAAATTCCTGTGTGACTCAGGGGCTTCACGAACCCTGATACATCCTTCCAAACAACCAGAAAATTCAGAATCACTTGATTACATATTAGTAAAAGCAGCTAATGGACAGCTGTATCGGGAGCAACTCTCCCACAACATAGCAATAACTGACCCTGTTTCAGGGATGACCCAGAAAAGCAAAATTGTTGTTTCTGCAAAATGCCCAGTGAACCTTCTGGGCAGAGATCTTATGCAGATATTTGGCATAGCAGTAGTACCGACTATGCAGGGTATGGAAGCACAGTGACAAATGGATACTTTTGTGGTGCGACCGGAGGGTGAAACATTTTATTGGTACAGCCAGAACTTAGTTACGACTGGTCCAGGGGCAGTAACTGAAGAACTGATGAATGTAGCCATCAGTAAATCCCCTTCCCTTGACACTGATAAACAGCATTTGTTACACTGTACTCTGTATTACTGTAGCACACCAGGACCTGATAAGGAATATGAGCAAGAACTGTTTAAAAACCATGCAGACAGATTAGTATTACATAATCTGTACTGGGACACAGAAGGAAACAGTGTAGTCAGCTGTTCATTGCCCCAGGAATTCTTTGCACTCTATAAATCTAATCGATTGCCACATGTTAGTTTAACCAAAGACAAGAATGTAAAATAGGCAGATCTTGGAGAAAAAGTCACAAAGTGGGAGAAACAAACAGAGTTAAAATTGTCAGAACAGGAAATACAGAAACAGAAGTTAAATTGGATAACACAGACTCACCCAGCTGTACACTTGCAGTCTAGCGAGGACAGCTGATTAGCACTCTTACTAGAAGAGGAAGAAAAAGCTTTACGGAGCATACCAGAAACTCTCTGGTCAACGGGGAAATCAGATGTAGGATTAATTCGTACAGCAGGACCAGTTACTATTACGCCAAAATCAGTATTTAGACCTCAAAAGAGACAGTATCCCTTAAGAAAGGATGCAGAAGTAGGAATCAAACCTATAACAGCAGCCTTACTTAAGGAAGGAATACTGATAGAATCTCCCGATTCGCCATGTAACACACCCTTATTTCCTGTTAGGAAAGCAAACGGAGAATGGCGTATGGTCCAAGACTTACAAGCTGTAAATGACGCAGTAATACCTAGAGCACCTACGGTGCCAGATCCACACACCCTATTGAATGATTTAAAGCCTCAACAAAAGTACTTTTCTGTGGTAAATATTAGCAATGCATTTTTTTCAATACCGATACACCCTGACAGCCAACATTGGTTTGCATTCACATTCCAGGGGAAAAGGTATACATACACGCGACTACCACAGGGGTATTGTGAAAGCCCAACAATATTTGCACAAGAGATGGCAAGCAACTTGGCAGGATTTACCCCACCAAGAGGCAGCCAAATTTTACTTTATGTAGACGACATCCTTCTGGCAGCCCCCACCCAGCAAGAATGTAAAAAAGATACCATAGCATTACTACAATTTTTAGCCACACAAGGACATAAAGTAAACAAAAACAAATTGCAGCTTTGGAGAAAGCAGGTTAAATACCTGGGATATGTAATATCCAAAGAAGGCAGAACATTAGATAAAGATAGAAAAATAGCAATTTTGCAAGCACCCAAACCGACTACCAAGAAGGAAATGATGTCCTTCCTGGGCACGACTAATTTCTGTCGGAGTTGAATTCCAAACTATGCCTTGGAGTCTGCTCCACTGACCAACTTGATATACAAGAAGCCTATGGCAGCACGAGATTTATTACAATGGACACCAGAAGCAGAATCAGCTTTCTGCAAACTAAAACAATTGATAGCATCCTCGTTAGTTTTAGGATTACCAAACTATCATAAACGTTTTTTCCAAACTGTAGATTGTAAACAAGGTTACATGACTTCAGTGTTAACACAGCAACATGGGGATAAGCAACGCCCCATAGCTTACTATTCATCACAACTGGACCCAGTGGCGCAATCTCTGCCCCACTGTGTACAAGCAGTAGTTGCAGCTGCAATGGCAGTACAGGCTTAGGCCTCAGTAGTGTTGTTCCACCCTCTCACATTGAGAGTGCCTCATGCAGTCGCAATAATTTTACTACAAGAAAAAGTAGCATATCATTCTCCTGCTAGACATCTTTCCTGTATGACTATACTCCTGAGCCAACCTCATATGACAATTCAACGATGTACAACTTAAACCTGCCTACCTTGCTCCCGACCCCTGCAGATGGCACACCACACAGCTGCCTGCAGGAAAATGAGCAAAAGACACTGCCTAGAAAAGATCTAACGGATGTTCCCTTGGATGATGCCGAGGTGACATATTACGTGGACGGCTCATGCAGAAGGGGTCCTACAGGGCAGAATCTTGTAGGGTATGCAGTAGTTTCTGATACTGAGATTTTAAAAGCAAAGTCTTTACCACACAATTTATTTGCACAAGCAGCAAAATTGATTGCTTTGACAAGGGCATGTACCTTGGCAAAGGGTAAATGTGTGAACATTTTTACTGACAGCCAGTACGCTTTTTCTACTGTACATGTTTTTGCGCAGCAGTGGAAAAATAGAGGAATGATAACATCTACTGGTAAACCGATTAATCATGCGCAATTTATTTTAGATTTGTTAGAATCTATTCAATTATCTCAGAAAGTAGCTATTTGTAAATGCGTAGCTCATACCAAGCAACAGGATAGGATTTCAAAAGGTAATGCGAGAGCTGATATAGCTGCAAAACAGGCAGCTTCAGCTTCAGAAGTATTTCTTTTTGAGTGAGGAATTACAACCATCTGAGATTTTAGATTTAGAAATGTTAAAAACAATGCAGACACTTACTACAAATGTAGAAAAACAAAAATGGGTAAAACGAGGAGCAATTCTTGAGAAAGGGCTTTACATCTCCAAAGAAGGAAAACCAAGTTTGCCGTCTAACTTGTTTAGATATGCAGCTTTGCTGAGCCATGGGCAGTGCCATGTCTCAACAGGGAGGATGGTACAGTTAGTGAACCATGTGTTCACTGCATATGGATTTACAAACTACACAAAAAATTTTTGTGCAGCATGCCATGTTTGTAACAGGCATCATGCACAAGGGGCATTGAAGCCTAAGCAAGGGAGTTTCCCAACACCACCATACCTGTTCCATACTATCTGTATGGATTTCATAGAACTAAACAAATGTGAAAATAAGAAATATTGTCTTGTCATTATAGATATGTTTTCCAAATGGGTGGAAGCTTTTCCGACCAAAAATCCAGATGCAGCTACTGATGCAAAAGTCCTTGTTAAAGAAATTATTCCTAGATTTGGCATACCGAAAAAGATCTACAGTGACAATGGCACACACTTTGTAAATCAAACCATACAACAGTTGAGCCAATATTTCGGAATTTCCTTAAAGAACCATTGTGCATACCACCCCCAATCCACAGGATTAGTAGAGAGGCATAATGGGGTTTTGAAAAACAAACTTAGAAAATTGATTAATGAAACACAGAAGAACTGGGTGCACTGCCTGCCTCTGGCACTGTTGAGCATGAGAACTGTTCCAAATGCAAAGGGGTTAACTCCTTTTGAAATACTGTTTGGGAGGGCATATTATATACCTCAGTGGAAAGCTCTCATGCCTGCAGACCAGGAGGCTGACAGTTCACTTGCAGAATACATGAGACGACTTCTAAGTAATAAACAACTTTTGCAGTTGAATTCTGTTTCAGATAAAGAACACACCAGACCATCGGAAGCAGCAGTAGTCCCAGGTACGTGGGACTGGGTGAAAGTTATTAAGAAAAGAAATTGGACCACACCGAAGTGGGAAGGGCCATACCAAGTGTTACTGTCAACACCCACTGCAGTCAAGATCGCAGAGCGAGCATCCTGGATTCATCTGACACACTGTAAATTGGTTAAAAACTTTGAACTGGACAAAAAACTTGTTACTGTTACACAAGAACAAAATGACCAGATACGGAGCAAATAGAAATGCTGAACAACCTCAGAAGTATTGCATGATCATTCTGTTGGCCATACTGATAACATTAATCTTTTTGTTGTGGCCTTTCCTTTTTCCAGCCACACGAGCTGAACTGAATAAATGTGAATCATTCATAGACTGGCATCCGAACTTTAACACTTACCAAGCAATTAAATATGTGTATGCTGAAACTTTTAATGTTTCGAATTGCTGGATCTGCACAGCTATACCGACAGCATACGGGGGATTATTAATGACTGCTGTCCCCCTAGGGGTCAATGAGACCTGGGAAAATTTGCTTTTTGATACTACAACTGTAAAATCACAAGACAAAATAGCATTGTACCTGCCTGTTACACAAAAGGGAATTGTATGTTTTTACAAAAATGATACTGTTCAGGTAGGTTGGAGTAATTGTAATGTGACTGTTCCTTACAAATGTTATACCAAAGCTAATAATGCAGGTTATATTTGTGATGCAAACTATGACTCATATCTTGAGCCGATTCATAAGACTATTGATGAAATACAGCGTAATCCTGTTCTTTTAAAACAACTATCTATTATTGATAAGAAAATGTTTCATGCAGGGCAAGTATATATTAATACTAAAGTAGAGAACTGTTATTTTGTTTGTGGGAAAAAGGCATACAAATGGTTACCTGAGAACTGGTCCGGCAGTTGTTTTTTGGGTTACCTGGTTCCGGCCATATGACACACTGCAGTTTTGCCTCAGGGAAGAATTCGAAATGTCAGAGAGGTCACCAAGAAAACCGGAAATCCAATCAGAAGGCCTGAAAATCCAGTGGGACGAATCAAAGCAGGCTGGAGAAACCATAATTCTGACACACATGGACTTGAGTGACACTATCATATCATGGGCAGGTATAGCCCCTGCATATGGCGCAGTGAAATCGATTTGGGAGCTGAGAAAACTGTCCAAACTTCTTGAAGTAATGAGTAATGCAACTTTTTCTGCTCTCGAGTTAATGACTGATGAACTGAATGCTATGAGAACTGCGGTGCTTCAAAACTGCATGGCTCTTGACTTCACCCTAGCGGCGAAAGGTGGTACGTGCACTTTAATAAAAGAGGAGTGCTGTTTGTATATTCCTGACAACCAGCATGAGATAAACGACCATCTTGAGGTAATTCAGCAAGTGTCGACCATGACCAAACCAGGCCCAAACCCACTGATGGACTTTTTCCAGAATTTGTTTGAGGGGTGGGGAAGCATCCTAATGAACGTCCTGATTGCCATTTGTGTGGGATTACTCCTATTAGGAGTGTGTGTTTGTTGTGGTATTCCCTGCATAAAAAGATTGATCAAAGATTTTATAGACATGTCAGTTTCTGAGACTTTATATCAAAGTACTGAAATTAAAGAACTGCTGAAAAACGAAACACTTTCATAAGTTTAAACTGAATGACTCTCTTAACTGCAAATTCTGAACAGAAAGAGGTTAGGAGAAGAAGCAATTGTTTATACTTTTGAAAATAGAATAAAAAGTATTAACAGGGGGGAAATGTTAGAAAAATATGTATTACTGTATATGTTTAGTGCTTATTAGAAGCTAAAAGGATTAACACATTTCATTCTATTTTATGTACAGCTTAATTTTGTATGAGATTATAAGATGCTTTTCAAACTGCAGTATGCTTTCTGAAATTGCAAGATGCTCTCTGACCTAGTATTTGCTAGCACAGCAGAATTCATGTTTATGCCTTTTGGAAATGTACTGAGAAGCAGGTGATTATTTGCTAGGTCAGGAAAATGAATGAATAGTGAATGAATAGAACAATACTGTTTTCTATAATGTGATTAAATATGAACAATCAGCCCTGTTCATGTTATGAGAACATGCACAGCTGCGGAAAAGAAGAGATACATCAGACAAAAGACTGCTTGAAGAAATGAACTGTAATCTGTACTTGCTTTGTGCTCGAATTAGCCATAGTACCTTGAATGGTAACATTGCATAGTAAAAGTTGTATCTGATCGGTGGTCGTCAAGGCCACATTGTTTTTCTTAGGAAGTTTTTTGTAAACTTGATATGCCAGCAGAAAATCATGGACAAACAGCTGCTGAGAAATAATATTGAAAGAACTTGTGATTTATTATGTCAGCTTAGTAGGCAATACCTTTTAAGAAATGTATAAAAATAGTTTCACTTCCTGATTCTAGTTAGACAAACTCTGTATTAGCACTTTTTTGTCTCCTTGCTGCAAGATTAAAGTGCCTTAACCTGAACCTGCCGTGTGTTGATCATTTTGAAGTTATTTTTCCTTTGACAAAAAGAAACATAGAAAACTCATAAATATAGTGGCAAATGCAGAAATCTTCTGCAACAACCTCATGCTGCCTAAGATTTGTTACAGGAATGATTATGGAGAGGTGATTTGAAACCAAAAGATGAAATCTTAATAATGGCAGCCCAAGACCAAGCTACACACTCGTTCATTTGGAAAGTCCATTGAACATGTGGGAGAAACAGACAAATGCAGGTTCTGTAAAAAAAAAAAAATAAAAGATTTGGAAACAGTTGCACATCTTGTTGCTGGGTGTGATACACTCGTGAGAGGGAATGTATACTGAAGGACATAATAATGTGGCAAGACTGTTGCATTGGGATTTGTGCAAGTACTGCATTATAGAAGTAGGTGAGAAACATTACAGAGAATAATAAAGTGTACATCACATGGGATTACCCATCATCAACAGTTAAAAAAAATAGATGTGAGAAAACCAGATATTATAGTCTATAGTGATTGCTGTATCTTGTGTACAGAGAGACACAAAGTAATAAAATATCAGGATTTGTAGGGAGAAATGAGAGGTTTACCTTCATAACGCCGATCTCAATATGGTCGACCCCGCATTCATGAATACCGAAGTGTGAGCGTCCCTAATGTTGAATTTCACATATCCAAACGACAAAATCTCGCCCCCTTTTTGACCCATGGTAGTACTGGTGTGGAGGTGTGGTGTGGCCGGAAATGTCGAAATTTGACATTTATTCGACATTGTAAAAGTTTCACGGTTCTGGTTTTGCGGAAACGGGTCAACGATGTGGCCGGTCAATCATATGTGATCAACGATATGAAGGGAAACTGAAATGAGAGCAATGTGGAGGATGTCCAGACAGTTTCAATAGTAACAGGAGCAATGGGTCAGTAGTGTTACTTAGATACGCTATCAATACATGTAACTCCTAATGAATTACAGAAGGATGGAATTCTGGGCACTTGCGGGTGCTGAAAAGAGCACTCTTGGCTAACACTGAAGACTTAAACAATACTAATTTCATGACCTCTAATCGCACCCTGACTTAGGAAAGAGGTCCATTCCTGTCATGGCATTAAAAACCCAAAAGTCATGGAGAAATTAGACCGATGAAAACCTTCAGAGTTAAGGCTTCTACATTGTGTTATACATCTGGTACATAAGTTGACAGCTGAAATGTCATTAATGAATTAGTTTATTTATTTATTTATTTATTTATTTATTTATTTATTCATTTATTTATTTATTTATTGTCATATTTTGACTTGGCAGTAGCTCATTTATAGACAGGACCTGGGAGAAGATTTCACACTAATGCATGACTATATTCAGCAAGCTCCAAATAATGCATGATATAAACAGTTAACTCCACAGTAATTCATAACTATAAACAGCTACAGTACATGACTATACATAGCTGCCTTTACAATAATACACAACTATACACAGCTAGCTCCACAACAGTGCATTACTAAACACAGCTAGTGTCACAATAATGCATGATTATAAGCAGTTAGCTCTGCAATAGCACACAACCATATACAGCTAGATGCACGATAATACATGACTATACACAGCTAACTCCACAGTAACACAGAAGTATAAAAAGCTAGCTCCACAATGCGCATGACTATACACAGCTATCTTCACAACAGTACATTTCTATACACAGCTAGCTGCACAACATGCATCATTACCCACAGCTAGTCCCACAGTAGCACATAACTCTACACAGCTAGCTCCACAGTAGCACATTACTAAATACAGTTAGTACTGCAATAATGTATGATTATATGCAGTTAGCCGCACAATAGCACATGACTAAACACTATTAGCGCCACAGTAACACAGGACTATACACAGCTATCTTCACAACAGTACATTTCTATACACAGCTAGCTGCACAACATGCACCATTACCCACAGCTAGTTCCACAGTAGCACATAACTCTACACAGCTAGCTCCACAGTAGCACATAACTCTACACAGCTAGCTCCACAGTAGCACATAACTCTACACAGCTAGCTCCACAGTAGCACATTACTAAATACAGTTAGTACTGCAATAATGTATGATTATATGCAGTTAGCCGCACAATAGCATATGACTAAACACTATTAGTGCCACAGTAACACAGGACTATACACAGCTATCTTCACAACAGTACATTTCTATACACAGCTAGCTGCACAACATGCACCATTACCCACAGCTAGTTCCACAGTAGCACATAACTCTACACAGCTAGCTCCACAGTAGCACATAACTCTACACAGCTAGCTCCACAGTAGCACATAACTCTACACAGCTAGCTCCACAGTAGCACATTACTAAATACAGTTAGTACTGCAATAATGTATGATTATATGCAGTTAGCCGCACAATAGCATATGACTAAACACTATTAGTGCCACAGTAACACAGGACTATACACAGATATCTTCACAACAGTACATTTCTATACACAGCTAGCTGCACAACATGCACCATTACCCACAGCTAGTTCCACAGTAGCACATAACTCTACACAGCTAGCTCCACAGTAGCACATTACTAAATACAGTTAGTGCTGCAATAATGTATGATTATATGCAGTTAGCCGCACAATAGCATATGACTAAACACTATTAGCACCACAGTAACACAGGACTATACACAGCTATTTCCACAATAATGCATGAATATAATAAACTAGATCGGCAATAATTTATTTTTTTATTTATTGGCATTTGTTGACCAGGAAAGTCCACTGGGCAAAAGATATCCATTTTCAGTGGAGGCCCGGGGAGAAAAGCTCCACATATATACAAACATCAGAAACAAATATCAAAACAAAATATATGAAAACTATGAAGTACAGATCAGGAGGGAAGGCTCCACAATTAAGACAGACTACTATTACAGAAGAACATAATTGCAAAAAATATATTATTTACAAATTACTATATAAACACCATATCATAGATAAAAACTATATCACAAGAAAAGCAAGGTGTACAAGTACTAGAGTATTATAATTCAGTTGAATTGATTTAGAAATCAGAGGTGTTAGTAAGGCGGGATTATAATGAATGAGTATGCACAGTCAGCTCCACAGAAATGCACAGCTATGCACAGCTAGTTCACAGTAATGCATGACTTTACATAGTTCACTCCACAGTAACATAGAATTATACACAACTAATTCCACATCAACATATGACTACACATAGCTAACTCCACAATAACACAGGATTCTACACAGCTGGTTTCACAATAACACCTGTTATATGCAGCTAGCACCACAATGGTGCATCACTATACAAGCTAACTTCACAATAATGCATAACTCTATACAGTTAGTTTCACAATAATGCATGGCTATATATAGCTAACTCAATAATGCATGACTGCACACAGCTAGCTGCACAATAATGCATGACTCATCACAACTAACTCAATAGTAATGCAGGACTATTTACAACTAGAGCTACAATAATGCATGACTGTACATAGATAAAAACTATAATACATACAATGAAATGTATACATTAGTAGTAACATAAGGTCTTTTGCTCCCATGATTAAGGTACACGGTTTGATCTTGACCTCCGGACAATGCCTGTGCAGAGTTTACATGTACTCCCTATGTCTCTCTGGGGTTCCTCACAACTCCTAAAAACATGCTTGGTGTTGTAGGTAGCAGCACCAACTCTACATGGTGCCTATTGGAGAAGTGTTGTATAGACTGGGTACCAGTTGTGGTGCACAGTATCCTCTAGACAAGAGAACATGGATCATAGCCTATATGCTATGCCAGGTCTAGCCACTAAAGTGTGAATTATTTATTTATTTTACATTTGTTTACCAAGAAAGTCCAACTGGTTTGGAGCCCATTTTCAGTGGAGGCCTGTGGAGAAAAGCTCCACATACAGACAACTCAAATAATAGTTGTAGAACTGAGCGTGTCTATGTACCTTTAAGAAGCATTTCCAGATGTAGCACGTGCATATCAATATTCAGCACACGCCCGCAGCAGTGCCATTTTGAAAGAACAGCCAGAGCGTTAACATGTATGAGTGTGGTAGTCAGTCTGTTTATAACTTATTTAAGTTTAAGTTACAAAGCCTCCTTCCTGATGTGTTTGTGTGTAACAATACTGCTTGAACTGAACCTACAACTGTTTGTCTATTTTATCCTGACCGGATGAGTGACAATAGTGTACATAGACATAGTCATAGTATGATTAATACATTTGTACATTTAAGTTATACAGTGGTGAAATACAATACAACGGAATAAAAGCATTGATTGACGTTAAAGACAGATCAGTAGAGACTCATATGACATAGGTATATTGGTAGGAATATGTTAATGGTTCTTACTAGTACATATATGTAGGTTAACCAGGACTATTACAAGGGCAGAACCATATTTCAAAATATTTCAAAGATTTCAAAGAAACTTTATTGTCATTTAGGATCACAAAATGTGCAGCCTAAATGATATTACAAATGTCAGCTCATGAGAGAAACGCAGTGCAAATAACATAGATACAGCGGTATCAAAAAATGACATAGGGAAAAAAATAACACGTATGACAGGCAAGAGATAGTTCACATTACATAAACACTTTCAATACCCATTATCCAGCGATAAATAATAAATAAATACCCACCACTAAACCCTACACTGCTAAGATACAGAATAAATAGAGACTAGTGAATAGCAGCTGTTTAGTTACCATATTGTACTTATTAACCTTAGACGTGATTCAGTATAGCCATCATATTGCATAATAGTAATGCTGGCGGTAATTGCTGAGAACAGCAAGATTAAATGAAAAATAAAGGCTTCAATGTATTAGGTATTGTAGTTGGTTTCTGTATTAATAAGTCTCACACCTGCAGGATACAAACTGTTCCTGAATCTGGTATTCCTACAGCGGACGCTGCGGTACCTCCTTCCCGACACAAGTTGTGAGAACCAGTTGTGGGCCAGATGGGTCCAATCAGCAAGTATTTTATATGTTCTCTTTCTTGCTCTTGTAAAGAAAAGCTCCTAAATAGAAGAGAGGTTTGTGCCCAAGATTTTCTCAGCCACCCTCACTACCCTCTGTAGTTTCTTCTTCTCAGCACCTCTGCAGTTGCTGAACCATGCTATGAAGTTGCTAGTGAGGATGTTCTCGATAGCTCCCATGTAAAAAGTGGTAAGAGCAGGCAGTGGGAGCCTGGCCTTTTTGAGCTTTCCCAGGAGGTGAAGCCTCTCTTGAGCCTTCTTGACTATGTGGTTGGTATTAACAGCCTAGGAGAGGTAATCAGAGATGTGAAGGCCCAAGAACTTGGTTGTTTTGACTTTCTCTACTATTTCCCTTTTGATAGTGAGTGGTTGGTGAACTGTTGAATTTCTCCTGAAGTCCATAATCATTTCTTTGGTCTTATTAACATTCAGGTCCAGATTGCTTCTGTCACACCAGGCAATCAAAGTGCTCACCTCATCCCTGTAGTCATGTTCATCCCCACTACTAATGACACCCATGACTGTGGTATCATATGGTTTGACTTATATTTTGCAGTGCAGTCATGGGTGAGGATGGTGAGGAGCAACACACTGAGCACACAACCTTGGGGAACACCAGTATTCAGGACTATGCATTGAGAGGTGTTGTTTCCAGTGCATGTCCACTGGGGTCTACCAATCAGAAAGTCAAGAGTCCAGTTACATAGGTGCTTGTTTATCCCGAGTTTCACACGCTTATCCACTAGTTGCATTTGTATCACAGTGTTGAACGCAGAACTGAAGTCAATGTACAGCAGCCTTATGTAGTTCTTCCTCCCTTCTTGGTGTTTTAGTGCAAGGTGTAGTGTGACTGATATAGCATCTGCAGTCAATCTGTTTGCCTGGTATGCAAACTTGAATGGATTGAAGAGGTTAGGCAGACTTGCAGATAGATGTTTCTTCACAATCCTCTCAAAGCACTTCATGACATTTGAGGTTAAGGCGACTAGTCTGAAGTCATTGAGGCAGGTAGGGTTGGGTTTCTTTAGAAATGGGGCAATACTAGTTTCCTTGAAACATGAGGGAACATTCTCCATACCAAGAGATGAGAAGAAGATGCCTGTCAGTACCAGACATACCTGATCAGCACACCCCTTCAACGCCTTGCCAGGTATATTATCTGGTCCAGTAGCCTTCCTAGGATTCATCTTCTTAAGCTGAAGTCTCACCTCCTCGGAGTTTAAGGTGAGCACTGTCTCCTCTTTGTCATTGTTTGTTTTAGAAGGTATGGTGGTGTTCTTCTCCTCAAGTCTACCAAAGAAGGAGTTCAGCTCATTTAGGAATTTCAAGCTGTCATCACATCAGGGTGATTTGGTCTTATAGTCTGTGAGCTGCTGTATCCCCTGCCATAGGCTTCTCGTGTCCCTCATGTCTTGGAAGCAGCTCTGAATTTTACTTCCATACTCCCTCTTTGCCTCTTTGATGCCCTTTTTTAGATTTGACCTGGCCACCTTTAACCTTTCTTTGTCATTTGCCTTGAAGGCTGTGTTTCTTCCCCTTAGTAGCTCGTAGATACTCTGGTGAACAAGGGCTTCTGATTAGCTTTTACAGTGATGGCTTTCATGGTAGTTACATCCTTCATGCATTTATTTATGTAGGCAAGAACTGATTCAGTATAGATGTCTATGTCTAACTGGAGGTTGTGCATAGCCGCGTCTTTGAAGACCTCCCAGCAGGTGGTATTGAAACAGTCCTGAAGGCAATCCATGGAACCCTCCTGCCAGACTCTGATCTGTTTAGTTGTTGTTTTTTCTCTGATCAAAGCAGTCTTATACTTAGGCAGAAGCAGGATGGCAGTGTGATCAGAGCTGCCTACGTTGGGGTGCTTCAAAGCTTGAAAGGCTCCTTTGATACTGCAGTAAGCTTTGTCTAATGTATTCTCCTCTCTGGTGGGGAAATCCAGCACTGATAAAATGGAGTAGCACCTCCTTAAGCTCAGCTCTGTTGAAATCACCCAGTATCACGTGTGCAAATTCTGCGTTTCTGCTTTGTAGCTCACAGATAATATTATGGAGATTATTTTGAGCTTCAGGGGTGTTAGCACTTGGGGGGGATGTACACTGCTGTAACATATATTCCACTGATTTCCCTTGGTACATAGAAAGGTCGGAATTTTAGTGTCAATATTTCCACATCTTCGGAGCAGTGTGAATGATTCAGCTTACAGTCTTTACACCATCTGTTATTAACAAAGATGCATACACCACCACTTTAGCTTTACCACTCTGTGCTTTACATCTATCTGCTCTAAAGGTAGTTAGGTCATCTAGGTTCACAGCATTGTTTTACTATGTAGCTAAGTTTCAGAGAAAATAAACAAACAAGTGTCCCTCACCTTATTTTTGTGAGCTCCATTCTCAGATAGTCCATATTATCATCCAGTGAACATACATTTGCAAGTAATACTGAAGGTAATGCATGCCTGTGTTTGTTAAGTGGTTTTTAAGTAGCTTTTTAAATTGAGTAGTATTTGTTGTGGATCTGATAGAGTCTGGTAATGCATTCCAGATGTTAGCAATGTAGATAGAATACAGCAAGTCTTCTGCTGCA
The DNA here is from genome assembly GCF_019279795.1 of Protopterus annectens. Taxonomy (NCBI): domain Eukaryota; kingdom Metazoa; phylum Chordata; order Ceratodontiformes; family Protopteridae; genus Protopterus; species Protopterus annectens. The sequence goes on along the minus strand of NC_056726.1, from coordinate 1,598,032,416 downwards.
TTTATTGACCTCATTACTTTTAGTAAAGATTTGTTGGTGAAGTGAGGTGTTTGGTTATTGGAATAATTTGTTCATAGGTTCATAGGTTGGTACTAGGCTATCGGCCCTAGGGCCTATACAAGCCTAGTCATAATAATTCCCTGGATATTTCTTCCCACAATATTTACTGCCCTGGACCCCTGTCTAGCAGGATGACTGACGTGAATTTCCTATCTCCCATCCAGTCGTCAAGGTTCCTTTTGAAGAGGGCCAAGGAGGCGCTCTGCATGACATGTATGGGCAGTCTATTCCAGAGTCTGGGGAGTCTCTGGGTCAGGAACCTAACCTGAATGTTTTGTTCATTGTGATGACAAGATTTAGATCCCTAGAGCATGTGGCTCTGAGGGATTGGGATTTCTTTAAGTGGAGCATGTCCAACAGCTCAGGGTTTGACATGGCCTTGTATGTTAAGCAGAGATCTCCTCTGAGTAGATGATATGCCTCAGAGTATAGCTGGAGTTTTTATAGACGGTCAGCATAGGGCACCTGCTTTAGGCCTGTGATTCTTTTAGTGAGGTATTTCTGCAGTCTTTCCAGCTGTTGCAGATGTCTTGTGAGGTACATACCAAATGGGGCGTGGTACTCTATAACGGGTCTAATGAGGGATGAGTACAGTGGGACAATGACCTCCTTTTTTTCTGGATAAAAACCCTTAGTGATGAGGTGTGTAACATAGAAAGATTTCCTGTTGGTTGTGGCGATGTGGTTATCGAAGGTGAGACCAGTGTTCACCTGTGTCCCTAAGTCTCTCATCACACTTTCGGTGTTTAGTGTACTGCCACCTATGTGGTAATTCATGGGTAAATGTTTTTTTCCTAAAGGAGATAACTATACATTTCTTGGCATTAAGCTTGAGTCCATGGCTCTGGCATCAAGCATCTGTTTCTGTAAGGCCCTTTCGTAGAATATCCACATCATTTGGGGATTCAATAATGGCTCTCAGTTTGCAGTCATCTGCAAACTTTGTTAGCCAGAGTCCCTTAGTGTTGGCCTGTACTTCAGAGAAGTAGATGCCAAACAAGAGCGATCCCAGGACTGAACCCTGAGGTACTCCACTTGTCACTTGTCTGGAGCTGGATTTGGAGTTGGCTACTTTTACAGTCTGGGTTCTGTCAGTAAGCCAGTTGGCAATCCATCAAGTGACGTAGGGATTTATGCCTAGCTTAGTAAGTTTATCTATGATTCCAGAGTGGGAGATGGTGTAGAAGGCCTTGACAAGGTCCAGATAGGCTGTGTGGACCGTCTTACCCCTGTCCACAGCTGTGGAGACTGATTCGAAGAGTTAATCAGGTTCAGGAGACAAGATCAGCCCTTCACAAATCCAAACTGGGTGGGGTCCAGTGTTTGACAGTTGCCAATGTCTTTGTTTATAAGTTCCATGATAATGCGTTCCATGCCCTTGCAGATCAGGCTCATCAGACTGATGGGACGTTCCTGGGATCCAAGGTGGATGCCCCCTTGTGGAGTGGGATAACTGTAGCTGTGCGCCACTCAGTGGGCATGAAGCCTGAGGTGAGACTATGATTAAATGTGACACTTAGGTGAGGTGCCAGTTCATTTTGTAGTTCATGTAGTACACAGCCCGGGATGTCCTCTGGTCCCATGGATGCTGAGCTTTGAAGAGTGTGGTTTCTACCTGTGTGGCCGTGATTACCAGAATTTAGCAATCTTTTGGTATTGAGATGGGCCCTTTAGGGGGTGAGAGGGGGTGAAGTTGGCACTAAATCGGTCTTCCAGGATATTGGCAATATCCTTGGGATCAGTATATTTAATGCCATTCTGTTGTAGCTCAGAGCAGATCTGAGCATTGCAATTTAGATTCTTGACATAACTATAGAATGCCTTGTGGTTGTCTTTGGAATCTTTGGCAATTTTATTTTCGTAACTTGCTTTGGAGGATTTTATGAGGGATCTCAGCTTCTTACTGAGGCTGGTAAGGGAGTTTTTTGCATCCTGGGATTTTCCTCCTTTCTGCAACAGTTTATTCCTTCTGTTGTATAGTTTGTTTATGTTAGAGGACCACCAGATTGGCTTCCTTTTTTTGGAGGAGAGCATCTTGGTTCTATTTGGGATGGCATGATTCATGCACAAGTGGATGTGTTCATACAGTGCCTTAGTGTAGGATTCAGCAGTCGAACTTTCAGCTCCCACCTGCATGAGTGTCATGAAGTTTGTCATTTTGGACTTGAGTAGCATAAAGTTGGCTTTGGAGAAGTTTTTACGGAGGCTTCCTTACTGGAGGGTGGGGTTGGGATGCGGATGTCAAGGGTGATTAGTTTATGGTCAGACCTGACCAATAAGGGGGTGACCACTGGTGTGAAGCATCTATCTCCCATGTTGGTAATGACCAGGACTAAGATATTGGAGCCCCTGTTGGGATAATGGATTAGTTGATCCAGGGCATTGGAATTTATGAATTCTAAGAACCATTGGGAAAAGGTGATGGTACCCGAGTAGTTTCCCAGCTAATGGCAGGGCAGTTGAAATCACCCAGTATTAGGGTGTTTGGTTGTATCTTAATATTTTCCAGTATGTTTAGAAAGGTGTAGTGAGAATCTTGGGGCATGGTGGGGGATCTGTAGCAAGCTACAATTTGGATTGCAGTCCTACCTAGTGTTAGTTTCACCTGGAGAATTTCAGATGCATTGTGTTGGGCACTCCTCCACCTTCAGTGTTTCGGTCTTGGTTTGGTGGCCGAAAAGTGTGGTAAGAGTTGTGGCCTGGTATTGCAGGGGTGCTCTCTGGAGCCTTGAACCAGGTCTCAGTTACTGCACAGATATCGATGTTGTCCATTTTTAGGAGTGCCTCGAGAGAGTGCATTTTGAGGTTTAGACTTCTAGCACTGAGTAACATTACCTTCAGATTTTGCATGCTTGTATCTGTTACGGTGGTGGTTTTGTCTTTTGAACCTTGCCTAAAAAAGGCACTATAGGGGTGGCAAGAGCTTTAGCCCATAACCTGAATCCCAGGGGTGACAGGTGCAGACCATCTCTGGCAAAGCATTGTGGTTTGTCGATCATGCCTTCCTAGGCAGACGAATACTGAATCACCTTTGAATGACACCAGAAACTTAGCCAATTGTTGAAGTAAATCATTTTGTCCTTATACTGTAGTATCATTCTGAGTGAAGGCAGGATGCTACTCAGGGCTAGAGTCATACCTGCCTGGGCCACATGATCCAAGAGCTCTTCCATGTCTCTTTTCATGTAGTTCAGGGAGGTACGTCTCAAGTCATTCATTCCAACATGGACAATGACAGAGTCGTATTTGTACTTGTTGTGGAGTGACTTGAGTGCATGCGTTATGTGATGGATCCTGGCACCGACGGGCAGCTGATTGTAATTTTCTCCTTGTTCAGCCTGGTGAATGGGACATCAGTGTGCCTGACTATAGAGCCACCTATGACTAAAGTGTTGGGTACAGTGTCTTGCCTTATGGGCTGTTGTTGGGTGGCACACTGGTGTTGTGAGCTATGTGTCACTTTGGTTGTGACAGGTGTTTGTTTGCGTTTCAGCTTCAGATGTCTTTGTTGCTTGGGCAAATTAATGTTAAGGGCCTCCACATATGTGGGTTTAGTTTTGCTATGTGTGGGTGTTGATGGTGTGGGTTTTGAAGGGCTATGTGTTGCTTGAGGTGTAGTGTAGGTGTTAACCTTCTCCTCTTGACTGTCTAGCACAATCTTGGCTAGAGAGAGCTTTGCTTTCAGTTTGGCTATGTAAGTGCATCTCTCACAGGTTGTAGTGTTGGGTGGTAGGAGGAGAGGGTTGTCTGTGTACATGAGGCAGTTGCTGCATTGTCCCAGTATGCCCAGATTCATCAGGTGGACAGGAGAAATTACCGGAAGCTGACCCTTGGACATGCCTGTTTAGGTGCTTTCTTTGTAAAGTACAAGAACTGTTTTCCCTTACCTTTGCAAGGTACTTTGCAGTTATAGGCTGTTTAGTGCCTACTATTAATTTCTCCTTATTAACAAGGAGAGTTGAGTGCTTGTATCAGTTTAAGGCTTCCTAGTGCTTTCCAGCAGGTTCTAGAGCAAGTGCTAGTCACAGGGGTTCAGATTTTAGTGCTGTTACTGAGGAAACCAGCTAGTTCTAAGGGAAAATTTGAAGAGCAGACTTTCTGGCACCTGGAATAGTTTAACCGTAGCCCTGCGGTGCTGCATGATGTAAAAAACGTGCAAACATGCACGTTTTTAAGCCAGAAAGTCCAACTAGGACAGAGCCTGTTTTCAGCAGAGAACCAAGGAGAAAAGCTCCAGACACATGTCTTTGGAATGTGGGAGGAAACTGGAGTACCAGGAGAGAACCTACGTGAATGCAGGGAGGACATGCAGACTCCACACAGAAGGTACCCCAGCTGAGAATTGAACCAGAAAACCTCTTGCTGTGAGGTGACAACATTAATTAATGCATTGTCTGGCACTATTATATTCTGGATGGATGGTGTTTTTTAAGGCTGGTGAAGAACTTTATGGGCTGTTGTTAGTTGGTTATAAGATAGTATCTGGGGTAATTCTAACCAGTGGAGTTCTTTTAAAGCTAGACAATGGTGCGATCTGTGGGTTGAGCTGGTGGCAAATTTTGCTATAACATACTTTGAGTTTGTCAAGATCAGTTTTCTTAAGGTTGATAAGTATAGGATAGGCATAAAGGAGTGTGGATAGGAGGTGGGTTCTGGTGATAGCTACTCTAGTACTATTGGATTGGAATTGTTTATTTCTGTATGAGGTTATGCACATTCTTCATTGTTTGTGATAAGTGTTGATCAAATCTCATGTTATTGTCAATTAACACTCCTAGTAGTTTTGATTTGAGTTCGGGTGGGATTATCGTCTTATCTTTGGCAGTGATGTGGAATGTTGGTGGGGGGTCTGAAGGTTTAGAGTGTTGGAAGATCATGAGCTTGGTTTTGCTAGGGTTTAGAATGAGTTGTAAGTTAGAGAGCCAAGTTTCAATTGCAGTAAAGGATTATTGTGTAATGTCTTGTAACTGTTGTAGGGTAGGAGCAGCACATACTAATGTTGAATCATCTTCATATTGGATTAGTGTAGCTAGGGAAATGGACAAATTAAGGTTGTTGGTAAATATACTGAAAAGAAGTGGGGCAAGTATGAACCCTTGTGGGACTCCTAATGTGACTGGGAATAGTTGGAGACGTCTTGTAACCACTTTACTGCTTGCTGACACCCTGTTAGATAGCTTTGGAACCAGGAAATAGCAGAGGAGCTTAGATGTAGTTTATGGAGAGCAGCCAGTAGCTGGAGATGAGATACTGTATCGAAGGCCTTATACATATCCAGGAATACTGATAAAATGATTTTAGCCTCATTTTGGTAATGAGTAATGGTACTGGTGAAGCTCAGGAGGGCAGTTGTGGTGCTATGATTGGGTCTAAATCTGTGTTGGGAATCGGCTAATAGCCTATTAGCAGTGCAATACTAGAGCAGTTGTGAGTGGATGCACCTTTCTAGGATTTTGGATAGTGGGGATAGGATGACAATAGGTCAATAATTTGAGAGCTCAGTTGAGTTTTTATTTTTTTACATTTTTATTTTACATTTGTTGACCGGGCTAGTCCAACTGGATACATGTCCATTTTCAGTAGAGGCCCGAGGAGTTAAGCTCCAAAGCTAGGACAATGCAATTAACACAACATCTTAGGATACATGAGATAGATAAAAACTATTTACAGTATGTATAACAGGTTGTCACTGTAAAATTTACAGCACAGAATACAGGCATTATGAAGGATGCAAGTACAATCTATAGTTTACAATGCAGAAATACAGGCATAATACAGGAATGCAAATACAATCAAGGTATTCAAGAGATAATTAGTAACATAGTTTAATAAGGAAGGAGTTTCCACCTTTGTATAGTGGGATTACGTGTGATATTTTCCAAATCTAGGGTACATATTGTTCAAAGTTGGAGTGGTTAATTAGTACTGAGATAGCCATTGCTTCAGCTCCTATCTTAAAAAAGGAAGCTGGTAGGTTATCAGCTGCAATTGTTGTCTTTAGCTTTCTAAGTAGTTTTAGGATGGTGTTTGTGGGGATGGATTGTAAGGAGAAGGTAACTTTGTTGTTGTCAGTTATAGTGGGGGTAGTTGATTGAGAACAGCTGCTGTGTTTGATGGGTGATAGAATGATCTCAGTGAAATATTTATTGAATTGTTCAGTGGTGGTACCTAGGTTGTTTGGTGATGAGGGAGGTGGGGTTGATGTTTGCCCAGGAAGGAGTATCTTTTTTACTGTTGACCAAAACTTTTGTAGATTTCTTTGATATTTGTGTTTTATATTAGCAAAGTAAATTTTTGCCTTGTTTGATTTGGCTTTTGACCTTGTTTCTAAGTTTTTCATAGCCTACATGATTTGGCTGTGAATTGTTATTGTACACTGGACCCATGGTTTATCTCTTTGTTTAAGGAGCATTCTTGTTTCTTTGGTAAGCCAAGGAGTATAATTTACTTTGATACAAACTGTCCGTGGTGGTGCAATATTATTAAGAATTCTCAGGAATGTTTCACTGAAGTATTTAACAGCTAAATCTAGAGGCATAGTCTTAATGGGGGTCCAATTACATTGTTGGAAAGTAGATAGCAGTGTTTGGGAGTTGAAGTGTTTTGTATTACAGATTAGGCAATAACTGGAGTTTTTGATTAGATGTAGTTTTTGCCTGAGTAGGTAGGTTGGTGTGTAATCACTGAGGGTGTAAGGGTGACAGCTGGAATGTTGGTATAAGAGGGTTTATTTGTTAGTGTCTAGTCTGGGATAGACTGTCTAACTAAAAACAAGAAAAAATATAAAAATCACCAAGGCCAGTAAAAAGACCCACATTTTATTAAAGACTCTCAACACTCTCCAGTGCCTCGGCCAAAAAACCTTTCAAGAGTTAAAACTATACAAGTACTTTTTAATTAAATACATATTCCAATAAAAGAATAACAAATCAAAACTTAACTGTAATTAAAACAATTAAGTCCTTTAAGCAATCCCTATCCATAGTATAACATTTTCCAATTGCATTCTACATTAAGTCCAGCAGGAGTCACTGTTCTATATTTTAAAATAAATAAACTTTCCTTAAAAAGCAACCTAGACTTCAAATCTATGTTATTAAAAACTTTTACCTTTTCGAAAATTGTACCCTGAAGACAGCTAGCATCACCCTCATTACGATGCAGAAAATTCATCGCTAAAGGACTCTCTACCTTTTTATTCCTAATATCCCTCAAAAGTTCTAGCAGCCAACACCTGAAAGCCCTTTTGCTTCCCCTATGTAAAAAATGCTGCATGTACATCTCAGTGCATAGATGACACCCTCCATACTGCAACTATAAACCTCCCTACCTGTGTAAATAGCATTATTGTTGTTGTCTTTCGGCTTTTCCCGGTTAGGGGTTGCCACAGCGGAACTCCGGTACGCTAATGATTGGCAGTAGATTTTTTACGTGCTGAGTTGTCAGCACTGACGCACAACCTTCAATGAAGGTACGCCCATTCACGCATGTCTCCACACAGAAGACGCTTTAGCTGAGAATCGAACAGGACAGCGTCTTACTGTGAGGCGACAATGCTACCGCAGCACCACCACCGCAATGTAAATAGCATTATTAATTCTAGTAAAAAAACTCACAACATATTTACACACTGAAAAGTTTCCACAAGGGATTGTACCAACACTTCTAAGCCCTCAATTCTCACCTCAGGTGTGGAATAATGACTGTGGACTACAATGTTGTTTATACGCCATCCCCTCTTGTAGGAAAAAGATGGTTTCTTGGGTGTGAACTTAATCTCTATCTTTCAACAAAAAAATCACAATAATATTTGATAACATCAGAAACTATCTCCAAAAAACAGTATATACTGTAACAAAGTATATCTTATTTTTTTCATGCAACTCTGTTATCCTTCTAGATGAATAAAGTCTATTATTTTGAAATAATATGTTATCCTTCTAGATGAATAAAGTCTATTATTTTGAAATAATACTACTTTCTTAAGATCCTGAACCTCATAATTCCTCTGTTTAAATTGAATACAAGTTCTTAAAAGTTCCCCCTCAGGTACTCTTTCAACATTACAAAGCCTATGAATATGGACTAACTCCCTATAAGGTAACGACTTAATGAGGTGTGGTGGATGGCAACTTGTTCCAAGCAAAAAATGATTGCCTTTCTCAAATGTTCTATGTACCCTTGTTCTAATACCAACATTCACCACACCATCCATCTCCAAATCCAAAAATACCACTTTTCTCCTACACTTTATACTATTAAACTGTAAGCCAATCATATTTTAATGTAACTCTTGTAAAAAAACATTAACCAACAACTCCCCACCATTACATAAAAAAATTAAATCATCAATAAACCTAAAATACTTAAGCACATGTCTTTTATAAAAGTCCAAATTATAAAGAAATTTGATGTCGAATAAACCCATAAATAAGTTGGCGTACAAGGGGGCAAAGGGAGCCCTCATGGCTGTCCCCTTCAACTGATGATATATCCTTCCAATAAACTTAAAAACATTTTTTATACAAAATACATCATTTCTATAACAAAACTAGACAAAGGACTCTCACCCCAAAATAATTCAAAGCCTCGATACCCCAGTCATGTTGATTATTGGTGTAGAGGCCTTTTACATCTACTGTCAACCAAAATCTTTATTCCAGCCATTCCACTGACTTAATTTTATGTAGAAAATCAAAACTGTCATGTATATAGGAATCTAATTTCACCACAGAGGATAATAAATACTTATGTAACAAAGGACCCACATTATATAAAACGTAGTTACATGCTGAAATGATAGGCCTGCCGGGTGGAGAAGTAAGGTTTTTATGTACCTTTGGCAAATAATAGAATGTTGTTAAGGTACAACACCTTACAGAAACTTTCTTATCTACATATTCGTTGGATAAATAACCCAACCTGTAACCCTTCTATACTAGATCCTGAAACTTTAGCACAGCTTTTTCATATTCTGCCATTGTAACAACCTTGTACACATTAGGGTCATTTAAATTGACACATTCTTTCATGCTGAGAATAATGCATTATTAAGATCTTACTGCCTTTACTGGATGGCTTAATTACTAAATCATTTCAGTGACTCAAAATTTTTAAGACTAACCATTCCACCTTAATTAAATTATATCTCACCTTACTTTTATTTTTTTTTTCAAATTCTGTAAAAGCCATCTCTAACACAAAATTTAACATAGTTAACTAATTCTTAATACCCTCATGTGTGAAAGGAGGAATAAAATCACCTTTACAAATGATATCTGCAGTATCTAATAAACAATATGCATTTACACTTGCATTTTCCTCAAAGGAAGAATCACAAGAAAAACATTTCATCATTTTCTTCTTCATAAGACTCAAAGATATTATCCATACTCCCCCTTAAAAATGTTTAGTTAATTGCATATTATGTTCATTCTGCAAAGAAAAAGAACTAAATAAATGCACCTTTCTAACAAACTGAAAAATCTCTATTTTAATATTATGCAGTCTAGGTAAAACAGTGGGCATAAATTTTAGTCTACAATTTGAAAGGGAATATTCTGTACCAGTCAACTCTGTACCTGACAAATTCAGCACCAATCCTTCAGTTTCATTGTCAAGTACAAAATTAGAAACAACAGAAAACAATGTATTTAAATTAAACAATGGGTGCCAGCAGAGGTGAAAATGGTCATCTCCAACTTGATGAGGTGCTAAATGCATTGGTTTCTGGCTTGGTATTACATTTCATTTCATTGAAGGAGACATTTAAATGCTGAGCTGTTAAAAATATCTTATGCATTTCAATGTATGTATTTATCTAAATGTGTTAACCAGTGTAATCTATTCATGGATTCATTACAAAGTAGTAAAGTCAGATATTGTCTAGGTGCATCATGTGGAGACAAGATTTGGCTTAATTGATTAGGGGGTGGGTATGCTGTTTTATGAAACAATATGTGTTGCTTTCTATAGAATTCTGCTCAGTTGTGGAACTCACAGTCATAAGGGAAGGTTGGACAAGAAGCTGCAGCCTTTTTTTATTAAATTACTACTGTTTTTTTAAGAATTTTACTTTTTGTGATTGGTGACAGTGGGATTATAAATGACTGCCATGAATTGCTATAGGTGACTTGAAATTTGGAGTAAGTTTTACAGATAATGGCAATATTCTGCTGGTTAAGCTATTCTGTAGAGTCTGTGCAAGCCATCTGGAGAAGCAGTCAGCATGATGGCTGCTCGAAGAATTAATGGGACTTGTTTAGACTACACACTTGGACATTACAGGTGATTACAGTTCTATAATGAATTGCAAATGTATTTCACTTATTATACCGTGCTGGAAGATGCTGATCTTACTGTTTAAGCTGAGAAGAAGCAAACATTGATTACAAAAGGGTCCACTTTTAACTGTGTTTTCTGGACCTTGAGCTTCTGGGCCATGAAAATTTTGTGGTATGGGGAAATTAAAGGTCAGACAATTTATCGCTGTCAAACAAGTCATGAGCACGTATGCTTTTTACCCATTGGCGTGGAGTTCTCTGAGAGTCACTAAACAGTTAAGGACATTTTCTACTTCAAGGGCATTAACATTTAATTCTCATAAGTGACACAGATGAGGTAGAAATTGATACATTTTATGAGAAACAGACCAAAAAAAGAGGCAAGATCTAGACATTCTTTGAAAATCTGGACAGTTACGAGATGACTTCATCAAGACACGTGAATGCAAAGAGAATTGAAGGGTTGGACAAAAATGTGTGAGTTGAATTTACATCTGTGGCTGCAGATCCTGAAATTGTTAACCTTTGCCAAGGACGTCCAGATTTGTCCCCTCCAAGCTACATAAAAGAAGCACTTGCGAATGCCACAGCAGTTGATGAATTTAATTAATACATTCGTGGTTTTCCAAATATTGCTGCGATCCCTGCTACTTGGGCCTCTCACCACTGTATTGAATACCCTTTCCTGGAAATAGCTTCAGGAATCCCTGCTACATCCTCTTTTTTAAGAGAACAGTCAAACCTTGAACTGCTCAACCTCCATTCAGTACTGTTGAGTGTATATATCTGAACTGTAACTGTCTGCAGCAGTATTGCCCCTGTACAGAGCTCAGCCACATGTTCTCTAAGCAGCCTGTTTCCACCTAGAATCCCTTGCTCCACGTTGCCCCCTCCCCCCCATTTCTGTTCATTCATTTTTTCTGCTATTCTCTGGTTCCACTATAGTGACATTGTAAGGTTTTGCCACTAGGTGGCAGTGCTATCCCTCTTTTCTCATTTCAGCTACCAAACCCACCTAACTACCCTTTCTCTCATGTATTCCTCACACTTAGCCCTACTAGACTAGATACACTACAAAATTTAGATTTCTTTCTCAAATCTTCTTTGTTTCACCCTAGTTTATCCTAGACTTTTGCATTAATTAAATAATTAAACTTCTGTCTAGCTGATATTCCATCACATATAGTATCCCATAGTAAACCCTTTACTGGCTCACAATATATCTTACTCTAAGTCTTTTTCAGTACCTTTTTCTACACCTTTCTCTGACTACTCTTACTTCTATTTACCCTTATCTTATGCCTAACACTCAATTTCTTCACAATGACTGATTGTTCTTTTTTCCCTTACTTTGACCTCTATCTCCTCTGCCCAGCTCTTTCCCGCTCCGTTCGCCCTGCAGGCTCACTCTGCTCCTCTATCCAACCCCATTCCCACCCGCCCCCAGTGCAGTTAAACTTATACCTGCTAAACCCCTTCCATCAGAGACAACACACCCATTCCACCAATCAGGTGACACCAATTTCCCACTTAAATAAACTACAACACACCCTTATCTCAAACTTTCTCCAACTGCACCTTTGTCTTAGGTCTAACACACCCCGCCACTCCGATCACTAAAAGTTGCATAAAATAGGAACAACTAAAACACACAATGTCCTTCCTACATACAAAAGTAGCACTGTACATAGTAACTATGCTTCTCGTTCTCTCATTTTCCATACTCACATCCTACCACACACAACTAGAAGATTTCACCAGCTCAACTCAGGGGCAAACCAACACTATAACCAATTCACTAAGACTAAAACATTTCCCACTATCTCCACACGACCTTACCCCAACCCATCGATATTCCTACATAAATAATAAAACAATCAATAACATTTTCCCCTACTCATCACAAAAATAAAATAAAATACTACATAAACTACTTAAGCTCTACCTAATTCTATCCCAAAAACGTACTTGTTGCGGTGATATACATCCTAACCCAGGACCCACCTGTTCTCCCCATACAAACCTAAACCAATCAAATCCTCTCAACAACAGGACAAACCACTCTCTTTTATTCTTAAACATAAATGTTAGAAGAATACTTAGCAAAGTTCAAGACCTCCATGCCCTATTAGCCTTTTATAAACCAAATTTAGCCATACTCACAGAAACCTGGCTTAAACCAGAACATTACGATAATGAAATTACACCCCCTGGCTACAATATTATATGGAAGGATAGAACAGGGAAAAAAGGAGGAGGTGTAGCCATAATGTATCAAAATCATCTTATATTGAAACAAGTTAGCTACTCCCCTCTAGAAGTTAATGATACTGAACTCATTATTGCTAAATTAAAAATAAATTCTAACAAACATATAGTTGTAGCAGGTGTCTACATCCCACCAGGAAACAACATTGCCACCATGGAGAACCTTTTATCCTGGATGGCTATCTCCCACCCACAAGAGACCATACCCTTAGGAGATTTTAACATAGACTGGACCAACTGTACCAAATACAACCCCTCTACCCATATTAATCTTCATGGGTTTACACAAATCATAGACACCCCCAACTAGAATCGATAAAAAATCTAATTGTCATTCCATCTTAGACTGGATACTTCTGTCTGACCCTTCCTTCGCACACCAATCAGGCTGCCTACCAGACAGCTTGAGTGACCACCAACCAACATATCTTATTAGGAATAAATCCCTCCATTCTAGCCAATCCACCCTTAGAATAGTTCATAACAAAAAGAACTTCAAAGCTAAGGACCTAAACAATGAACTCAAACACTGTAATTGGTCCCCCCTAAAACATCTACCCCTTGATGAAGCTGTAGATTACTTTAACTCCACCTTTCTCAATGTCCTGAGCCATTATGCACCAGCCAGAACTATCAGACTTAAAACAAACTATGCCCCCTGGTTAACAAAAGAGACTAAAGCCTTAATGAAAGATAGAGACAGAGCCTGGGCTCAATATCATCAACTGAGAACCACTACCTCAAAACAAAACTACTCTGCACTCCATAATAAGACCAAACAACTCATTAAACTTGATAAGCCAAATACTACAAAACTTTACAGAAAGACACACTAATAACCCTCCGAAATTCTGGGCCGCTATAAATAAATTACTGCACCCAGGTAAAACCAGCACTCCCACACCTAGTTACCAACCAACAATGAGGATACCCCAACACAATTCAATAAATTCTTTACTGAAACAGTACAAGCTCTCTCTAATACCCTAAATAGCACCACCAACCCCATCCTTTTTCTAACCCCCACTACCCCTACTAAAAACAGTCTCCATCTAGCTTCTCCTTGTCTCCAGCACCCACTAACTTATTACTAAACTCCTCAAAAAATTAAAACCTACCACACTGTCTGCTGACAAACTCCCAGCTGATTTCCTTCAACTATCAGCTGAAACCACATCCTACCCTGTATCTATCCTCATAAACAGATCCATATCTGAATGTAAAGTACCTAACCTGTGGAAAATATCTCATATTATTCCACTCCGCAAAGGTGGCAACTCCCTTGAACTGACCAACTACCGCCCAATTGCAATTTTATCACCTTTATCAAAAATTTTAGAAAGGATAGTACATTCCCAGCTAATGCAATACCTCCTAACAAATAGCCTTATATCAACATCCCAGCATGGTTTTCGGTCTTTCCATAGTACCACAACAGCCCTACAGTCTTATACCAATATAGTCAATTCCCACAGAAATAAAGGCCTTTTTGTATCTGCTGTATTCTTAGACTTATCTAAAGCCTTTGATATGGTCAACCACAACATACTTCTAAAAACTCTGTCTACCCTCAACATAAACTCTGTCACCATATCATGGTTCAATAACTATCTATCTGGCCGACAACAAGCAGTGCTTTGGCAGGACCAACTATCCCCCCTTCTACCTGTAACTATAGGAGTTCCACAAGGGTCAATACTTGGGCCTCTACTTTTCTCTTTATATACAAATCAGATAGCAGCTTCCTCTCCCTCTGCCTCTATAGTCCAATATGCAGATGACACCACCATCATATGTGCCGCCCTAACCTTAAGCAAATTTCAAACAATAACATAGGATAACTTTACTTTGGCTCTAACATGTTTTTCTAGCATTAAACTTCTACTAAACCCTAAAAAACAAAACTTATTCTCGTCAGTCCTGGTAGATCCTTTCCACCAAATGTTGACTTCACCATAAAATCTAGGGACAACACCACTATCATCCCAACAACACACACCAAACTCCTAGGAGTAGTAATTGACAACAATCTCAAATTTGATATACACATAGCACAAACAATCAAAAAAGTAAACAAAAAACTGGGTCTCCTGTATAGGAACAGGCAATTCATGACCAGCTATACCAAAGCTGCTGTCGCAAGAATTCACCTGTTATCCACCCTACTGTATGCCTCCCCAATCCTGACTAATCTTCGCCAAAGTGAACAAAACAAAATCGCATCTTGCTATAACAAGATTGTTAAGTTTGCCACTGGCACCTCATATAGATCCCATCACTGTCTCTCTCTCAAACAGCTCAACTGGCTTGAGTTGCCCCAACTACTACACAACTCTTCATAGCCCATAAACTGTACTACCATCCTGACAAAACTCCAGCACTACAGGAGCTAATACAGCCCTACACCACCACCCATACCTTAAGAATCTACAGACCAAAATCTCATAACTGTTGTCAAACACAAGAATGAAGCAGGCAAAGCTCTCTTTGCTTGTACAATAGCTAAATTTTGGAACTCACTCCCAAAGCATATAACTTCTACCAGCTCTGTCTCACTATTCAAGAAACTACTTAACACCCACTACTCTACCAATTGGCTGTGCCCTTGTGACCGCCCCCCCCCAGATTAACTCACTTTCCTTTCAGTACTGCCATGATTCTGCAGAACCTTCACCACTTATCTATTAACTACTTCATTCTTAACAAACAAGGTTTTTAAATTACTTATTTTTCCAAACAATGTTGTTCAGAAGGTTTTTTGTTATACTTCACCTATGTGAAAATGTTAAATATGTTCCAATATGATTGTATGGGAATGTACTACTGTTTTTGTTTTTGTTTATGTTTTATATGTGGAGCTTTTCTCCCCGGGCCTCTGCTGAAAATGGACCTGTGTCCAGTCATACCTTCCCGGTCATTAAATGTAAAATAAAATAAAAAAAAATAAAATAAAAATACATTTTATCACATCCATGGAACTGCCTCACTCTCGCCATATCTGACCATTTCCTCTTCCACGATGAACTCTCACCTCTCCGTTCTCCATGAAAATTTTTCTCTTAATAAGAAAGATGTTGAGCTGGGGGCAAAGGTTACACTGTTCCCTCACTGTCCAAATCTGAAGAATTAATGGTTTCCGAGGATGCAAAAGCAACTCTATTCTGCTGATGATTTCCTTCTCTACTAGAGAAGCAGCCACCCCCCCCCCCCACCGACATCTCTTCTTATTTTTTCTAGCTTGAAAGCCTGAACCACTATTATAGTCATTTATGTCCCTTTTAATTTTTTTCATTTTTCATTCTATTAATTCCTTGGAAAATTCTTTAATTTTTCATTCATACCCTTAACAGTTGTTGAAAGTATGACAGGGATAGCTGTGTTGAAACAGAGGAACAAACAGAAGCAATTTCCTCTTTGAGCATACATTGCTTCACCAAGTCCCTCTCAATTAAAATATCAACTCATTCCATAACACAGCAATGTGCTGCTGCCTCTCAATGTATTTCAAACTGTCTGTCCTTCATATTAGTGGAATCAAATGGCATAGAGGGATTTTTAAAAACCCCGAAACCCCTCGGTGTGATACCTAATTCAGTATATCTTTGTAAATGAGTCAAATTATGATATACTGAAGTCTCTTCAAATAAAAGACGTTCTAATTTATCCACAATAGTTTTTACCTCGGAGGGAAGTTGAACACCAGAACTTAATGGCAAAAATGTGATAAGAGACCTTGGGACACAGGTGGACAGTAGTCTCTCCTTTGATAATCACATCTCCACAGTGGTCAGGAAATCCTTGTACGTGGCTCATCTCATCACAAAAGGATTCTAATCCAGAAAAAAAGAGGTCATTGTTCCCCTCTACTCATCACTCATTAGACCCATTATAGAGTACAACGTCCCTTTTGGTATGTACCTCACAAGACATCTACAGCAATTGGAAAGACCACAGAAATACCTCACAAAGAGGATTACTGGCCTCAAACAGATGCCCTATGCAGACCATCTCAAAAAACTACAGCTTTACTCCATCGCATATTGCCTACTCAGGGGCGATCTCTGCCTAACATACAAAGCTATGTCAAACCCAGAACTGTTGGACATGCTCCACTTAAAGAAATCCCAATCCCTCCGAGTTACATGCTCTAGGGACCTTAACCTTGTCACCACAATAAACAGAACATGTTGGAAGGATAGATTCCTGTCCCAGAGACTTCCCATACTCTGGAACAGACTACCTATCTATGTCAAACAGAGCTCCTCATTAGCACTCTTCAAGAAAAATCTTGATGATTGGATGGGAAATGGGAAATTCACCCTGGGGATCACTTCTGTGGCTCTGCTCGACAAGGGCACAAGAAAATAATTTTCTTGGGTGGCGAAAGCCAGGGTACATTTTTTGGCTAGGTTTATATAAGCCCTAGGGCCAATAGCCTAGTACCTACCTATGAAACTATGAAACAGAACCCTGTCTAACTGCAGTAAAGGGGTTCACAGTTCTTTGATTATGCCCATCCTCCAAAAGTATTTCCCAAGCTCTAGGTAACTCCCCACTTTTTGAATTATTACCATTTTCTATCATATCACTCACTCAGCAGGTTGTGAAATATATTGTTCCATGGTTGTCTGTATAATATCCACTCCTTCTTCTCTAAAAATGTGTGGTAGTTGAAAAGATATGTCACTGGCCATTGAGAACAATAAAACAAACAAACTACAAACAAGAAAAAAATATAAAAAAACATCAAGGCCGGTAAAAAGACCTAAATGTTATTAAACACTCTCAATATTCTCTAGCGTCTCGGCCAAAAGGCCTTTCAAGAGTTAAAACTAAACAAGTACTTTTTAATTAAATACATATTCCAATAAAAGAATAACAAATCAAAACTTAACAATAACTAAAATGATTAAATAATAAACAAAAAATGCACTGTGTGAGGACAAACTGCACCGGACAACCGAGAACCTGATACCAGCTTTAATAAACGTTAAACGTTTGACAAGCACCACGTTTTTCGTCACATAAATCAGACTTCATCAGACAAATACAACAATAATTAACACCCATATATATATATATATATATATATATATATATATATATATATATATATGCTGACCATTCATTTAAACTAACCAATGAAAATCTATTCAACAATGCTCATGAATATGAATGAATACAAATGAACTTGGAATAAATGACATTTAGAGAATCGAAATAAGATAATTTAATTCTCGATGATATAAATACATTGAAATGCAGAACAATATATAATTGTTATAAAAATCAAGTACTTTGTAATGAAAAACTATTTACTATACTCATAGAGAATAAAATAAATATGTGTAAATCAATGATGTATTGTAGTAATGTATTTTATTCAGCAATACTCCCATCTAGTGGTCAAAATCTGAATACGCTTGAATATCATCATTGGTAATATACTAAATGAATAAATGGAAAAATAACCATAATAAATATAATAAATATATAAAATGTATGAATATTTGATATTAAATGTATGAACAATAAATAATAATAATATGATATGAATATATATAACAACCATAAATATATATATATATATATATATATATATATATATATATTATAAAATGCATGAATATACATGAATAATGTGCAATTTCATCTAACAAATAGTATAAAAAACTTTGACATTCACATATAAAACTATAAATAGGAAAGCTATAAAATGTTAAGGCAGTGAAATGTTGTAAAATGTAATTATATTATTTTAAAATGGGACAAGGTATGTATGTATGTATATATATATACAGACATATAACATATAACATATAACATAAATGCTAGTTTAAACAAATATGTATGTATGTAAAAATAAGATAACCCTTAATCAAACACATGTGCGAATTGATATCAAATGATGATGTTAAAATTCATAAGGATATACAAAAATAATTATATAAATATAATATGAATAATGTAAATATATGTATGTGTGTATAAAATAGTATAATATATCAATGAAAGATGAACTGTAGAAAAAAAATTATATATATAGATGAATAAAGTAACATAAAAGGAAAATAGATGTTACAATTTAGCTGCCCTTAATTTTAAAACTGGGGCCAGGGAGATATTGTCATTCAACCCGGGGAATTTGTTTGCCTCCAAGACAATTTGCCAGAATAATTCCCTGTATTCAATCTGAGTCTCCCATAGGCCCCCTCTTTCATCCTTCACAACTTCCTCTAAAATGAAAAATTTGTATTTTGCCAAGGGACAGATATTCATATGTTTGTATAATGCATTATGTTCTTTCTTATTTTTGATATCATTCAAGTGTTCATAAACCCTTCTTTTGATCTTCCTCTCAGTCTTCCCTATGTAGAAGGCCAAGCAGATCTCACATAATGCAATATACACTACTCCAAAGGAATTACAATTGCTATGTGTTTTGCCCACAATCTCTTTTTCTCTTGCTTGGATGAAGATTTTATGTGAATTTGTCATAAATGGGCATTGTGAACACATTCCACAAGGATTCAGGTTACTGGCTAAGGCTCTTGCCACCCCTATAGTGCCTTTTTTAGGCAAACTTCAAAGGACAAAGCCACCACCGTAACAGGTACAAGCATGCAAAATTTGAAGGTAATGCTACTCAATGCTAGAAGTCTAAACCTCAAAATGCACTCTCTCGAGGCACTCCTAAAAATGGAGAACATCGATATCTGTGCAGTAACTGAGACCTGGTTCAAGGCTCCAGAGAGCACCCCTGCAATACCAGGCTACAATTCTTACCACGCTTTTCGGCCACCAAACCAGGACCGAAACACTAAAGGTGGAGCAGTGTCAATATTCACCAAGGATATTCACACCACCAGGCTAGTTGACCAACACAATGTGTCTGAAATTCTCCAAGTGCAACTAACACTAGGTAAGACTGCAATCCAAATTGTAGCTTGCTACAGATCCCCCACCATACCCTAAGATTCTCACTACACCTTTCTAAACATACTGGAAAATATTAAGATAGAACCAAACACCCTTATACTGGGTGATTTTAACTACCCTGCCATTAACTGGGAAAACTACTCATGTCCCAACTCCTTTGCGCAACGGTTCTTGGAATTCATAAATTCCAACGCCCTGGATCAACTAATCCATAGTCCCACCAGGGGTTCCAATATCCTAGACCTGGTCATTACCAACATGGGAAATCAATGCTCCATACCTATGGTCACCCCCTCGTTAGTCAGGTCTGACCATAAGGTAATCACCCTTAACATCCACATCCCACCCCCACCCCCCAGTAAAGAAATCACCATAAAAAACTTCTCCAAAGCCAACTTCATGCTACTCAAGTCAGAAGTGACAAACTTCATGACACTCATGCAGACGGGAACTAAAAGTTCAACTGCTGAATCCTACACTAAGGCACTGTACGAGCACATCCACTCATGCATGAATCGTGCCATCCCAAATAGAACCAAAATGCTCTCATCCAAAAAAAGGAAGCCAATCTGGTGGACCCTACCATAAACAAACTTTACAACAAAAGGAAGAAACTTTTGCAGAAAAGAGGAAAATCCCAGGATGCAAAAAACTCCCTTACTAGCCTCAGTAAGTAACTGAGATGCCTCATAAAATCCTCCAAAGCTAGTTACGAAAATAAAATTTCCAAAGATTCCAAAGACAACCACAAAGCATTCTATAAGTATGTCAAGAATCTAAATGGCAATGCTCAGATCTGCTCTGAGCTAAAACAGAATGGCATAAAATATACTGATCCGAAGGATATTGCCAGTGGCGGCTGGTGACTTCAAATCACAGGGGGGCTGCAGGAGACGCTGAATGGGTGGGGTCAAAGGGAAGGGGTGTGGTCAACCATAAAGGGGAGGAGCTATGCACAAAACCACAAAAAACTAACTTTAATTAAATACGCTGCCCTGGGTGGCAAACCATCATTATGAAAGTCCAATCAAGACAAAAATAAGTGTAGAAGAATAAACATATTTCAATGCATTGGCTGCATGACAGCTTACTTAATATCTAGATGGAAACAAAAGGTTGTGAGGCATGAAGAAATAAATTACTTTTTAAATACATTACTGGAATGCCAGTCAAAATCAAGTATAAGAAAACCAGAAGCACTCAACTCAAACCACTTCTCCTTGCACTGCAGTTCTAATTATAATATATTCAGCTTTATTAAAGTACCAAGCAACATGCTGAAAGTAGAAATCTATGTGATGCCCCCACTTGTAAAAATGTTTCTTATCCAAAAAGACCTGCTGCCTGACAACTTGTTTCATGGGGAAAACATGATAAAAGTAAAAACGAAAAGCAAACAAGAAACAAGCTCAAGATACATTGCTTAAAGGATTACTGTACAGGTTATGGACCACACATGATTGGCATTCTGTTTAGTTTACGGGTAAAGTCTGTAGAGATGACTGGAAGTCTCCAACAAGTGTAATGAGCTTTAAAATAATGGAATCCTGTCCTTTAATACCCAAGGCTTATACATTATCTAGTCAAGTATTCTCTGCATGGCAACAACAGAAAGGCTTTCAATGTTGGCAATTCTTTAACAGTATGCTTATTAAAGCTTACTTGCATCTTACAATGTCAGACAAGCTTACCTTATGGTCATTAAAGCATTGCTACTTAAACACAGAGCAACAGGCACTTTGAGTAATAAGCATAAATCTGAGTAATAAGCATAAATCAACAGTACAAAAATATGACAGAAACCAGACCATTCTGCAAAATCAAGGACAGATGAAAAGCCACTGTAGTACTTATGCAGTGTGTCCTCCCCATCCAAGGTAGATACAACTACTCCTTGCCTTGCTTGGACACATCCAGAGTCACTACATGGGGAGTGGGGTGCAACAAGCATGTCACAATTTGAAATCTCTCTGGCTGACTGTGATGGCCCTGACACATTTGTCATACCTCTCAACCTCAAGAGCAAGAAATCTGGACAAAGCCATACACAGAAGTGGGACAAAGGCACAACAATAAGGACAATTTTTAAATATTGCTCTAATAAACTTAGAAAGATAATAGAATGGGTCTTGCATTAGTATGAATTTTCTGAAGGGTATAAAATCTGAAACTCAAATGTCTGTCATTTTCTAACTTCAGTCTTTAGTGATTTGTCACTAATTTGCCAAAAACACAATTTTATGAAAATGGACCAAAATGTGATGCAAAAATATAAAATAGACACACAATACAGCTGCTACCTGTCAAAGAAGGGACACTTTAATATTAGTACTGCTACCTTGAGCAGCTGACAAAATAAAAGAATCTACATGCATTTCAAGTAATCTATAACTTTGATTATTACAGTTATTTCTTAATTGTAAACCCTCCATGTTTTCTTCCAAAACTGCTATTTTATGGAGGGATTATTAGGGGAAGAGCAACATTTTGAGCCAAAAATTGGGGACAGTTGAGAGGTTGGCTATGCCTAATTCTATAAAGCAATTTATTTGCATGTACCTCTCAACCTGTTAATGCAGTAAATCTGAACAAGGCCAAATATATTGGGGCACATATAAACAGTACTAAAAATTGCTCTTGTATAAATTGAGACAGTTGATAGAACGGCTCTTACTTTAACATGCATTTTATGAAGGTTATGAAGTCTGAAACTTATTATTTAGTGACTTCTGGCAAATCATTTAGGAATTAAAACTACAAATTTTATGAACAACAAACCAAAAATAAGAAGCAAAAATCTATTCATTCTTTGAAAATCTGGACAGTTGGGAGGTATAGTTCAGCTGGGCCTGTCTGAGTTTGCTGCCCCTGACAAAATAATGGTTGAATGGAGCCTCTGCAGCCATTCCAATGAACCATTACTTGTCTATTTCACTCCATTTACCATAAACACTAATGTGCATACTGCTTTACTTCAATGATGAGTTGGACTTCATTTGAAAGTTTTATTTTGTATTTTACAGCACAAACATTAAGTCATCTGTTAAACAAAGCAATGCAGTCTCACAATGAAAACTTAGCATTAAAACTTCTCTGCCCTTGAAACTCACATTCATTGAAACAGCATTGAAACCCACATTCAAAGAAAATACATTTTGCCAGTGGCAGATAAAGATTAATTTTGGGCTGTTTTCGAATCATAGGCCCCTTGCATATGAAACATACATGTGCTCCTTGATACACCTTCCTCATTGTACTAAAATTATATTCCTTGTACAATACAGTACACTTGTTAGAGGGTGTTTTAAATTTGTTTTGAACATTTTTCCAGTAAGCAATGAAACAAAACATATGCACCCATAATGGCAAAACTGCCCAGTTGAGAACATTTATCATAAAAAAGTCTACTCAGACTTCCACAGTCCACCATTATTAGTAAATATACACAATTCCACAGTCCACCTTTATTAGTAAATATGCACAATTCTACAGTCCACCATTATCAGTAAATATGCACAATTCTACAGTGCACCTTTATCAGTAAATATGCACAATTCTACAGTCCATATTCAGTGAATTCAGTTCTTACCATAGCTGTCAACCTTAGCACAAAAACCTGGACGAAGCCAATAATGGGGGAATACAGTCCCAAAAATAGGGACAAATTTAAAATATTCATCTTATAAACTTAGAAAATTGCTAGAAAAAAAGGTTGTGCTGCTATGTATTCTGAAGAACATGAAGTTTGAAATTCAAATGCCGGTCAATTTTACTGCGGACAGAACAAAAACAATTTTCAGCAGAGACGAAGGGATTAATACTGCAGACACATCTTTGTAAAATGGTAGGGCACCAGAGCAAATCCACACAAACACAGGGAGGAGATGCAGACTCCACACAGAAGCCACCCCAACCAAGAATCAAACCAGAAAACCTATAGCTGTGAGACAACAATACTACCACTGCACCATCAAATCTGCAAGGAATTAAACATTCAGAAACCTGAAGTCTGAAATTCAAACGCCGGTCAATTTTACTGCGGACAGAACAAAAACAATTTTCAGCAGAAACGCAGGGATTAATACTGCAGACACGTCTTTGTAAAATGGCAGGGCACCAAAGCAAATCCACACAAACACAGGGAGGAGATGCAGACTCCACACAGAAGCCACCCCAACCAAGAATCATACCAGAAAACCTATAGCTGTGAGGCAACAATACTACCACTGCACCATCAAATCTGCAAGGAATTAAACATTCAGAAACCTGAAGTCTGAAATTCAAATGCCGGTCAATTTTACTGTGGACAGAACAAAAACAATTTTCAGCAGAGACGCAGGGATTAATACTGCAGACACGTCTTTGTAAAATGGCAGGGCACCAGAGCAAATCCACACAAACACAGGGAGGAGATGCAGACTCCACACAGAAGCCACCCCAACCAAGAATCAAACCAGAAAACCTATAGCTGTGAGGCAACAATACTACCACTGCACCATCAAATCTGCAAGGAGCTAAACATTCAGAAACCTGAAGTCTGAAATTCAAATGCTGGTCAATTTTACTGCGGACAGAACAAAAACAATTTTCAGCAGAGACACAGGGATTAATACTGCAGACACGTCTTTGTAAAATGGCAGGGCACCAGAGCAAATCCACACAAACACAGGGAGGAGATGCAGACTCCACACAGAAGCCACCCCAACCAAGAATCAAACCAGAAAACCTATAGCTGTGAGACAACAATACTACCACTGCACCATCAAATCTGCAAGGAAGTAAACATTCAGAAACCTGAAGTCTGAAATTCAAATGCCGGTCAATTTTACTGCGGACAGAACAAAAACAATTTTCAGCAGAGACGCAGGGATTAATACTGCAGACACGTCTTTGTAAAATGGCAGGGCACCAGAGCAAATCCACACAAACACAGGGAGGAGATGCAGACTCCACACAGAAGCCACCCCAACCAAGAATCAAACCAGAAAACCTATAACTGAGAGGCAACAATACTACCACTGCACCATCAAATCTACAAGGAATTAAACATTCAGAAACCTGAAGTCTGAAATTCAACTGCCGGTCAATTTTACTGCGGACAGAACAAAAACAATTTTCAGCAGAGACGCAGGGATTAATACTGCAGACACGTCTTTGTAAAATGACAGGGCACCAGAGCAAATCCACACAAACACAGGGAGGAGATGCAGACTCCACACAGAAGCCACCCCAACCAAGAATCAAACCAGAAAACCTATAGTTGTGAGGCAACAATACTACCACTGCACCATCAAATCTGCAAAGAATTAAACATTCAGAAACCTGAAGTCTGAAATTCAAATGCCTGTCAATTTTATTTAACATTTGTTAATCAGGGCAGTCTGACTTGGAACAAAAAAACAATTTTCAGCAGAGGCCCAGGAAGAAATAATGCAGACATGTCTTTGTAACATGGGAGGACACAAAAGCAAACCCACACAAACACAGGGAGAAGATACGGACCCCACAAAGAAGGAACCCCAGCCAAGAATCAAACCTGAGAACCTGCAGCTGTGAGGCAACAATGCTACTACTACACCATCAAATATCAAGCGTTGCAACATTTACAAACCACAGATATTATGAGGAACAGATCAGATCAAATATGAGGCAAAAATCTGCAATTTTTTTTACAAATGGTGGTGGGTAGGGAACTCAAGTCTTTAACACCTGCATACAGGGTACAGGGTTCAAGCCTGAGGTATTCCCTACCACACCACCATAAGCACCTGGGACATTTACACACACACACACACACTCTTCAGTTAAAAGCACCAGCCAGCTACCACACACACTTCAGTTAAAAGCACCAGACAGCTAACACACACACTTCAGTTAAAAGCACCAACACATAAAGTAAAATGCACCATACACTTACCTGTCTGTTCTCCATACCATGTCCTGCCTGCGCAATACTCACAAAGACCTGCGAGATCCCAGTAAAGCTCCATCCCGATGCTCCCGAGACTGTTCTGACTGCTGCTGTTGCAGTCTGGATGCGATATATCCTCCCAGCGTGTCTGTGCACTTTAAAAGTGCACAGACGTCTCCTTGTGTCCCTCTATGGGTCCTGCCGGACTGCCTTGAGCATGCGCATAGACTGACGGTAGTCGGGACTACTGCACGAAGTCTGCAAAATTTAAAAAATTTTTTTTTTTTTTGTTTTCTTTTTTTAATTTTTATAGTTTGAGGGGGCTGCAGTCCGGCAGCCCGATGCCATGAGCCGCCCCTGGATATTGCCAATATCCTGGCAGATCGATTCAGTGCCAACTTCACCCCCCCTCTCACCCCCTAAATGGCCCATCTCAATACCGGAAGATTGCCAAATTCCAGTAATAACGGCCACACAGGTACAAAACGCACTCTCTAAAGTCAAGAATACAGCATCCATGGGACCAGATGACATCCCGGGCTGTGTAATACATGAACTACAATATGAACTGGCACCTCACCTAAGTGTCATGTTTAATCATAGCCTCACCTCAGGTTTCGTGCCCACTGAGTGGTGCAGAGCTATAGTTATTCCAATCCACAAGGGGGGATCCACCATGGATCCCGGAAACTACCATCCCATCAGTCTGACAAGCCTTATCTGCAAGGCCATGGAGCGTATTATCATGGAACTTATAAACAAAGACATTGGCAACTTTCAAACACTGGACCCCACCCAGTTTGGGTTTGTGTTTGTGAAGGGCCGATCTTGTCTCCTGAACTTGATTGACTTCTTTGAATCAGTCTCCAGAGCCATGGACAAGGGTAAGGTGGTCCACACAGCCTATCTAGACCTTGCCAAGGCCTTTGACACCATCCCCCACTCTGGAATCATAGATAAACTTACTAAGTTGGACATTAATCCCTATGTCACCCAATGGGTTGCTAAATGGCTTACTGATAGAACCCACACTGTAAAAGTAGCTGACTCCAAATCCAGCTCCAGACAAGTGACAAGTGGAGTACCTCACGGTTCAGTCCTGGGGCCGCTCTTGTTTGGCATCTACTTCTCTGAAGTACAGGTCAACACTAAGGGAGTCTGGCTAACAAAGTTTGCAGATGACTGCAAACTGGGAGCCATTATTGAATCCCCAAATGATGTGGATACTCTACAAAAGGGCCTTACAGAAATAGATGCTTGGTGCCAGAGCCATGGGCTCAAGCTGAATGCCAAGAAATGTATTGTTATCCCTTTTGGGAAAAAACATGTATCCATGAATTACCATATAGGTGGCAGTACACTAAACACAGAAAGTGTGATAAGAGACTTAGGGACACAGGTGGACAGTGGTCTCACCTTCGATAACCACATCGCCACAACAGTCAGGAAATCCTTCTATGTGGCATACCTCATCACAAAGGGCTTTTCATCCAGAAAAAAGGAGGTCATTGTCCCACTGTACTCATCCCTCATTGGACCCATTATAGAATGCAAGCCCCCATTTGGTATGTACCTCTCAAGACATCTGCAACAACTGGAAAGGCCTCAGAAATACCTCACTAAAAGAATCACAGGCCTAAAGCAGATGCCCTATGCTGACCGCCTTAAAAAACTCCAGCTGTACTCTGTCGCATATCATCTACTCAGAGGCGATCTCTGCTTAACATACAAGGCCATGTCAAACCCAGAGCTGTTGGACATGCTACACTTAAAGAAATCCCAATCCCTCAGAGCTACACGCTCCAAGGATCTAAACCTTGTCATCACAATAAACAAAACATGCTGGAGGGATAGGTTCCTGACCCAGAGACTCCCCAGACTCTGGAATAGATTGCCCATACATGTCAAGCAGAGTGCCTCTTTGGACCTCTTCAAGAGGAACCTTGACGATTGGATGGGAGAAAGGAAATTCACCCCAGAGATCACGTCAGTCGCCTTGCTAGACAGGGGTCCAGGAAAGTAAATAATGTGGGAAGAAATAGCCAGGGAATTGTTATGGCTAGGCATGTATAGGCCCTAGGGCTGATAGCCTAGTACCAACCTATGAAACCTATGAACCTATAAGTTCCCCTAATTTTGGTACTTTTCTTATTTACTTTATATTGAGCTGTCAACCAATCTTTTATATTACGTCCCCTTCTGAAGATAATATTGAAAGAATCACTCGACTTGTTAAAATTCAAGTCTGTAATATTAAGGAATGTCTCCCATTCCTTAAAAAACACTTGTTTTACAATGCCTGCATCACCACTATAGTCAGTAATAAATGATTGAGTGTATATTTTGTCTTTCTTTTTTTTTTTTTTTTATCTTCTATAAAATCAGATGTCTGAAAATTAACATCAATGGGGGGATTGTAGTTCAATATAGGTGCAAATCTGTTTTTTCTCCCTTGTATAACTTCTATTTTAATATGGTTGCAAAAATCTGCAGGATAACCTCTATCCAAAAACATACTAACCAAGAATTCCATTTCATCATGGAAATCTTGATCATTGGAAGTCATTCTTGAAATCCTAACCATTTGACCCTTTACAATACTTTTCTTCTGGTGTAAAGGGTGTCCACTTTTATAGTGTAAATAGGAATTGGAAAAAGTTTTTTTCCTGTACACTTTTGACCTAAAATTATCTCCATCTTTTTCTAACGTTATATCTAAATAGTTGATGCTATGTACATTTATTTCATGGGTAAATTTTAAAAAAGTGGTAGTCTGATTGATGTACTGGATAAAATCATTTAACTTATCGATACTATCCTTCCAAAATATAATGATGTCATCCAAAAAACGTTTGTATAAAACCCAACAATCTTTGTAACTACCATTATAGATGTATTTTTCTTCCCAAGTGTTTAAAACCATGTTGGCATATATGGGAGCACATCTTGCTCCCATAGCCACCCCACTTATTTGATGAAAATATTCGCCTTGGAAAAATAAATAGTTATATTTCAAGACTAGTTCCATTAAGTTTACACAAACATGGATTTCATCATCTTTTAATATATTAAAGGATCTTATAGCTTCTTCAAACCATTCAATTCCTATATTATGAGGTATTGAGCCAAACAAATCTGTAACATCTATAGCCACAAAAATGATATCATTCGTATTAATGATGTTCTTCACTTTTCCTAAAAAGTCCCATGAGTCTTTCAGATATGATGTTCCTTTAAACATTAAATCTTTTAACTTAGTATCAATGTATTTAGCTAGAGGAGAAATGACTGAACCTTCTGCTGCCACTATGGGTCGTAAAGGAGGATCTGCAATATTTTTGTGTACTTTGGGAATGCCAAAAATCAAAGGAATTTTAATCTTATTATTGTGTAAGAATTCAAACATACTGTAATCAATGAGTCCTTCCAAAAATAGATCATATAGTGTTGTATAAATTCTTTTATAACCAATGTTGATCTCATTAATGGAAATATTGTCATATTTAGACTCATCTAACAATAAATTGAACATTTTACCTTCATATATGATAGAACTCATAAGTACCACCCCTCCCCCTTTGTCTGGTTTCATTATCCTTAGGTTGGAATTTTCTTTTAACTTCTTGAGTAATGAAAGTTCATTTAATGTAAGGTTTGGAGCAAATTGGTTAGTTCTAACTGCTTTTCTCAATTCATTCTCTATAATGTTTTCAAAATTTTTTACTTGTGGGTGTATGGGGGGGGGGGTTCCAGGTACTTTTTTTCTTTAATTCCTTAGAATGATCAACTTCCCCCAAGGTATCACCACAAATTAACTCAAGGTTCATTTTCCTCAAAAACATCTTGACATCGATAATCATTCTAGTGATGTCACATTTTGTTCTTGGTACGAAGTTAAGTCCCTTAGAAAACAGCTCAAAATAAATCTCATTAATTTCAAGTTCTGTGTAGTTAAATATATTAAAATTCTTATATTTGGCACATGTGCAAATAACAGATATATCACATATATTTTCTGCATTATTGTCAATGGTGTTAAAACTCATATAAATCTAATTAATTGATGCTTCTGGGGGAACACACCCTAGCATCTCCTGCCTCTTCCTCTCCCCCCTCCCCTCCATCCATTCCTCTGGAAATTCCCTTCTCTTTGATTTCTGATCCTTTCTGACCTTCGAAGGGGGGAAATTCTAAAGGGTCAAAAATTAATAAATGATTAAATCCTTTAACCAATCCCTATCTATACTATAACATTTTCCAATTGCATTCTACATTAAGTCCAGCAGGTGTCAGTGTTCTCTATTTTAAAATAAACAAACTTTCCTTAAAAAGCAACCTAAACTTCAAATCCATATTATTAAAAACTTTTACCTTTTCTAAAATTATACCCTGAAGATAGCTACCTTCACCCCCATGATGATGAAGAAAATGCATTGCTAACAGACTCTCCACCGTTTTATTCCTGATATCCCTCAAGTGTTCTAGCAGCTTAACCCTGAAAGCCCTTTGCTTTCCCCTATGTAAAAAAGTCTGCATGAACATTTCAGTTCGTAGGTGGAACCCTCTGTACTGCAACTATAAATCTCCCTAGGAGTGTAAATAACATTATTGATTCTAGTAAAAAACTCACAACATATTTACACACTGAATAGTTTTCAGAAGGGATTGTACTGGCGCTTCTAAGCCCACATCCCAATTCTTACCTTAGATGTGGAATAATACTCCGTCCCCTCTTGTAAGAGAAAGATGGTTTCTTGGGTAAGAACTTAATTAAATCTCTAGCTTTCAACAAAAAGTCCCAATAGTATTTAATAACATCAGAAACCATCTCCTGCGTACTCAGGTTGACAACAATCTCACATTCGACATTCAACCATCATGTAGCAGCAGTGGTCAGAAAAGCCTTTTACTTGGTTCATCTCATAAGTAAAGGGATTGCATCCAGAAAAAAAGAGGTTATTATCTCTCTGTACTCCTCCCTCATTAGGCTAATAACTGAGTATAACACCCTGTTTGGTATGTACATCTCCAAACACCTGCACTAACTGGAAAGGCCACAGAAATACCTCACAAAGAAAATCCATGGCCTCCAACACCTGTCCTATTCAGACAGGATCAAATCACTATCACTCTACTCAGTATCTTCCAAATTGCTCAGAGGTGATCTATGTCTCACCTACAAGGCAAAATCGGACCCTGCCCTATTAGAGATTCTGCATATCAGTAAGTCTAATTCCTCATGTATTACCCACTCAAAAGTCCTAAATCTAATATGCAACAGTAACAAAACCTGCTGGACAGACAGGTTTGTCTCCTAGAGGCTGTCCCGTCTCTGGAATAGACTTCCCATACATATCAAACAGAGTACCTTGCCGACCCTCTTCAAGCACAACCTTGATAAGTAAATGGGAAACCATAAATTAGTCCCAGGGGTTTCACCTGTGTCCCTCATTGACAGGGGCGACAGGTGCTGACTGAGGTTTCTTTTTTGGGATAAACTCTTGGCTAGGCTTGCAAGGGCCTGAGGGCTATTAGCCTAGTAACCTCCTATGATCCTATGATGATATGAAAGTAAGCAAAATGGGACCTAAAATGGACCTCTGTGGAACTCCAACACTTAGAAATAAAAGGTCTAAGGAACAGTCTCTGATTTAGACTCTACATGTTATATTACTCAGTTTGCTATCCACCTACCAAGGTACCCGCTAACCTGGTACTTGGCGGTAATCTCAAGAGCTCACTGTGAGAGACTGTATAAATTGCCTTTGAAAGGCCCAGTTACATCCACAGGGAGTCTTATGTCCAAAGCCACCCAAACATACTGGTAAAAAGTTAGCAGGCTGGTGATTCAAGATCAATTTTCAATGAATCCACGTTGGTAAAGATCTATGCCTATTAGGTTATTAGTATAGCAGATAACGAGCTGGCAGTGGTAGTAGACAAGTAAGAGTATACGAAGGAAGTAAAATCTTAATTATCTCAATAAATATTTTATTATAGATTAATTCTTGGTCCTACAAGACATTTCAAATTCTAGACATACAAATTTTTATCAGGATGGGTGGGACAAATAGTCATTCCACCAAATCTGCTGTGAGAGTTGACGGTAGATGATCCTGCAAGACAGTATATTTACCGTACTCTAAAAATACACAAGTTAAGTAAACCTAATCCAGGCAGATCAGACTGTATAGGTTCTTTAACAGAGCCACTTGTCAGGTTTTTTTTAGAATTGTGTTTATAACCTTTGCTGGACAGTATTGCATTGAGAATAAATGACACTACAGAATTTCTAGCCCTTATGGACAACATTATAATAGATAATAATACTTGTATGGTTTCAGTGGATGCAATTGCATTATATATGCTAGTTCCCCATACATTTGGTTCACAAGCAATTAAACATTTACTGACAGTCACATAGATATGTTCACTCTTGTTTTCTCAATTCATTTTAGAATTATTAGAATTGACATTACATTTTTTGTAGTGGTACAGCAATGGGGTATACTTTTCCCCCCATTTATGTGGATATTTTAATGTGTGTGCTTTTTTCTTAACTGAGATATATGTATGTCTCTCAGGCCAATAAACATCTTCATAAGCTTGAATTAAGGAGAAGGTACCTGGACCATTGCTGCATATTATGGAAAAGCAAGATTAAATTTAATTGCCAACCTGTAAAATTAACAGTGTGGTAAAAAATATTTTTTTGCCAAAATGTTAATTTAACAGGTTGGCAATTAAATAATTGTTTCACAAGCATATACTTATGCTAATCTGCTCCAATTATGCAGGCCTCCAAAGTGACGTCCACCCCTCCTCCAGCCATATAATATTAATGCCATAAATATAGCATGACTGACTTGTTATACTTCTGTTATTGGAAGATTTTTTTAATGTTAATTTTCTAAAAAAAGTGGCTTTAAACAAAGTTTTATTTTTACATAAAAGAGAGTTTGCATACAAAAGGATGCATGCAAATACTTTTGATGTAAAAATAAAACTTTGTTTCATCACTTTAAATATGCCTCGGGATTCAATAAACTCTGTGTAGGCTGTGCACAAAGCCTACATAGAGTTTACATGTGTGAACTGTGGTGCGCGGTGAGCAGCAGCGCACACCACCCTGA